>NC_053028.1:84617716-84631290 GCF_003073215.2 Triticum urartu | reverse complement strand
AAGAGATTCTCCAATGGTTCTTGGCAACTCGGATATTGATCTTATTCTCGGAATGGATTGGCTTTCTAAGCACAAGGCTGCTTGATTGTGCAGCCAGGCAGATTCAATTGACTCATTCGTCTGAGGATGTAATTGTCTTTGCCGGGATAATACCATCCGGTTGTTTTCTCTCAATGAGAAGGGTGAATTGGATGCTATTTCGCAGATTCCGGTTGTTTGTGAGTATCAAGACGTTTTTCCAGAAGAACTCCCAGGGATGCCTCCAAACCGGCCGGTTGAATTTGTTATTGAACTTGAGCCCGGTACGGAACCTGTGTGCAAACGTCCCTACAAGCTCGGCCCCGAAGAGTTGAAGGAGTTGAAGAAACAACTCGATGAGCAAGAAAGATTGGGTCTCATCCGGCCTAGTACTTCTCCGTGGGGTTGTGGTGTTCTTTTTGTGAAGAAGAAGGATGGATCGAGTCGACTTTGTGTTGATTACCGTCCAGTGAACAAGAAGACCATCAAGAACAAATACCCACTTCCCAACATCAATGAGCTGTTCGAACAACTCAAGGGTGCCAAGTATTCTCCAAGCTTGATCTCCGTATGGGTTATCACCAGATTCGCATTCGTGAGAAGATATTCCCAAGACAGCATTCAGAACAAGCTTTGGTTCATATGAATACACTGTCATGTCTTTTGGCTCGCCAACGCTCCTCCGACGTTCTCTCGCATGATGAACTTCATCTTCAACGCCTACACCAATGACTTTGTTTTGGTCTATCTCGATGACATTCTGGTTTTCTCGAAGAACAAGGAAGATCATGCCAAGCACTTGCGTTTGGTTCTCGATAAGCTCAGGGAACATCAGTTCTGCCAAGTTCTCCAAGTGTGAATTTTGGCTCGATGAGGTTCTTTATCTTGGTCATATCATCTCTGCCAAGGGCATTTCCGTGAATCCTGAGAAGGTGTCCGCAATTGTGAATTGGGAACCTCCTCAGAACGTGAAGCAACTCCGCAGTTTCCTCGGTCTCGCAAGCTATTGCAGAAGATTCGTCGAAAACTTTTCAAGATCGCGAAGCCTCTCTCAAATCTTCTTCAGAAGCACGTCAAGTACGTTTGGTCTCCGGAGTGTGATATTGCTTTCAACACTTTGAAAGAGAAGTTGATCACTGCTCCAGTTCTGACTCACCTGATGAATCCAAGCCGTACGAGGTCTTTTGTGATGCCTCTCTCCAAGGTCTTGGCGCAGTATTGATGCAAGAGAAGAAAGTTGTTGCTTATACATCTCGCCAGTTGAAGCCTAATGAGAAGAACTACCCCACTCATGATCTCGAGTTGGCGGCAGTTGTGCATGCTCTTTTGACTTGGAGACATCTTCTATTGGGAAGAAAAGTGGACATTTTCACTGATCACAAGAGTCTCAAGTACATCTTCACTCAGCCTAATCTCAACCTAAGGCAAACTCGATGGGTCGAAATGATTCAAGAGTATAATCCGAGTATTGAGTATACTCCAGGCAAGGCCAATGTGATTGCTGACGCTTTGAGCAGAAAGGCTTACTGCAACAGTCTGATTCTCAAGCCTTATCAACCCGAGATTTGTAAAGCTTTCCGCAAGCTGAATCTTCAAGTTGTTCCTCAAGGATTCCTCGCCAACCTTCAAGTCTCTCCTACCTTAGAAGACCAGATTCGCCAAGCCCAGCTTCTTGATACTATGGTGAAAAAGGTGAAGATTGGGATTGCAAAGAGTCAGTCCAAGTACAAGTGCTACCGCCTTGATGACAAGGACACTCTCTTCTTCGAAGATCGTATTGTTGTGCCCAAAGGTGAACTTCGTAAAGTGATCATGAACGAGGCTCACAACTCTCTCCTCTCCATCCACCCTGGTAGTACGAAGATGTATCAGGATCTCAAGCAAGCTTATTGGTGGACTCGAATGAAGCGCGAGATCGCTCAATTCGTGAATGAATGTGATGTCTGCAGAAGAGTGAAGGCAGAACACCAAAGGCCAGCTGGTCTCCTCCAACCTCTTGCCATTCCAGAATGGAAGTTTGACCACATTGAAATGGACTTCGTGACTGGGTTTCCAAAGTCCAAGCGTGGCAATGATGCTATATTCGTCGTCATCGACAAGCTCACCAAAGTGGCTCATTTTCTACCTATCAAAGAGTCGATCACCGCAGCTCAATTGGCGGAACTCTATACCTCTCGCATGTCTCTCTGCACGGTATTCCTCAAGTGATCTCTTCAGACCGTGGCAGCATCTTTACCTCGAAGTTTTGGGATTCTTTTCAGAAGGCCATGGGCACCAACATCCGCTTCAGCACAGCTTTCCATCCTCAAACAGCGGTCAAGTCGAGCGTGTCAACCAGATTCTTGAAGATATGCTCAGGGCTTGTGTGATCTCCTTCGGCATGAAGTGGGAGGATTGTCTTCTTATGCTGAATTCTCCTACAACAACAGTTTTCAAGCAAGTTCGGGCAAGGCCCCATTTGAAATTCTGTATGGCAGGAAGTGCCGTACCCCTCTCAACTGGTCTGAAACCGGTGAACGTCAGCTAGCTGGGTAATGACTTAATCACAGAGGCAGAGAAATGTGCAAAGTCATTCGTGATAACCTCAAAGCAGCCCAATCCCGCCAGAAGAGCTACTATGATAGTAAGCACCGTGATTTGGCTTTCGAGATCGGAGATCATGTTTACCTCCGCGTCTCTCCTATGAAAGGCACTCGTCGCTTCGGTATCAAAGGGAAGCTTGCCCCTAGATACGTGGGACCTTTCAAGATTGTCAGCAAGAGAGGCGACCTCGCCTATCAACTCGAGCTTCCTTCAAACTTTGCAAATGTTCATGATGTGTTCCATGTCTCCCAACTCCGAAAGTGCTTCAAGACTCCTGACCGCACCGTCAACTTCGAGGACATTGAGCTCCAAGAAGATCTCTCCTATCGTGAGCACCCAGTTGCTATTCTTGAAGAGACTGAACGCAAGACTCGCAACAAGTCAATCAAATTTCTCAAAGTCAAGTGGTCTCACCATTCCGACCGTGAAGCTACCTGGGAACGCGAGGATCACCTCCGTTCTGAGTACCCGGAGTTCTTTCAGTCCTAGATCTCGGGACGAGATCTTTTCGTAGTGGTGGAGTGTTGTAACACCCCGGATGTAACTTTCCATATTTGTACTCCAACTCTTGCCGTTTCCGGTAAGTTATATTTATTTCTTGGGTTCGGGTCTTTGTCTCCGTGTGTTGTTTTGTTTTCATGCATCTCATATCATGTCATCATGTGCATTGCATTTGCATACGTGTTCATCTCATGCATTCGAGCATTTTCCCCGTTGTCCGTTTTGCATTCCGGCGCTTCGTTCTCCTCCGGTGGCCATTTCTAGCTTTCTTTCGTGTGTGGGGATTAAACATTTCCGGATTGGACCGAGACTTGCCATGCGGCCTTGGTTTACTACCGGTAGACCGCCTGTCAAGTTTCGTATCATTTGGACTTCGTTTGATACTCCAACGGTTAACCGAGGGACCGAAAAGGCCTCGTGTGTGTTGCAGCCCAACACCCCTCCAAATTTGGCCCAAAACCCACCAAACTCTGCTCCATGTCCTAGAGCGTTCGATCACGATCGCGTGGCGAAAACCGCACCTCATTTGGACTCTCCTAGCTCCACTTATGCCTATTAAACCCCGTTTTCCGGATCTTCCCCTACCTCCGAACCCTAAAAAAAATCCCCGCGCCGAGCCGGACACGTCCGACCCGGCCGGACAGATCGCGCCGCCGCCCCCGCACCAGTGGTTGGCCGCCACGTGGCGTCCCAGATCCACCGCCGCCGCCGGCCCTTGGCCCGAGGCGGGCCCTCCCCGCGCCCGGGCCAGAGAGCTCGCGCCGCGCGCCGTCGTCTTCTCCGGCCCCGGCGCCAGCTCGCGCGCCTCGCCGCCTCTCCGGCACCGCCGGCCCCGCCGCCTCCTCGCCGCGCCGCCGCGGGACGCCGCCCCCGCCGGCGCCGCCGACCGCCGCCGCCGCCCCGCCCTCCGGTCCCCTCGTCGCCGGCCGCTGCCTCCTTCCCCGTCGTCGCCGGTGAACAGTACCGCCGCCGCCTCGGTATCCGTGCCCGATCCAGATCTGGATCTGGGATATTTCGGTTGACTTTCTCCTCCCGAAACCCTAATTTTCGAGCAATCTTTGACTGCTCGTATCTCCGCAACCGTAGCTCCGTTTTGGGCATATGATATATCAAAATCTTCGCCTCGACATGTAACATCATTTCATTCATTGCATCATTTGCATTTGAGGTCATCTTGTTGCCCAAAATGCTGTTAGAAGGAGGCTTCGTGAGTTAAATTGCAGATCCGTTAGTTCATCATGCACTTTTGTCATTTTTGCCATGTTTAATTCGTGCATGATATGCCTGTGCCCCTTTGGGATGAATTGTTAAGCATTTTGTCTTCTTTCCAGAGGTGCCACCCATGCATTTTTAGGATGTGTGTGTTGTCTTGTGCAAGCTTGCGAAGAGAGGTACCTGAGATTGCTGATTTCAGGGACTTAGTGATTTTCACTAAGTCTGGGATATTTTAGTTCATGATGCTATATGTCCAGCTTGTTTCCTAGTGATCCGTGCCTCTTTTGAGGATGATCAGTAAGGGAGTTTTGATATTTATGTTATGCTCTATCCATCCATGTATTTGTTTGCATATGTGGAGTGCTCTAGGTTGACTCAATCAACTCAACTTTAGCTTCGTTATTAATCTGGGCAGATCGTCAACTTGTTTGCGATTTTGCCGATGCTACCGTTAGTGTTCCATGCATGCTATGCCTTTGTTCTTGCCATGTGTAGCTAGCATATTGTGTCTTCTTTATGGATATATGCTTGCCTTGCCATGACTTGCACCGTAGTGAGTGCATCGAGCTCGTTTACATGCCTTCGTGAGTTATAATTTCAGCATGTCTCAGTTTTCACTAAGTCTGAAAACTGATTGTGTTCGAGCTATGTTCGTGAGCTCGGTAGAGTATTTTGTGAACCCTTTTGGCCCCAGGTCACTTTGGGTGTTTTGTTAAGCTTGTTGAGTAGCTCCATGCCATGTTCTTACTTGTCATGTTCAGGTTTTGTATCATGTTGTTTTGCTGCTCCGAAGAGAGCATCGTGATCTGAAATTTCAGGCTAGTGTTAATTTCACTAAGTCTGGAATCTGTTTTGCATATTCATTTTTGCCATGCCTTGTTGAACCTCTTAATGATGAATTTGCCTATGGCTCAGTGCTAGTTTTGTTAGCATCTTGGTGTACATCACGTTCATGTATTTGTTTTCATGTTTGGTGGCTGTAGCATGTTCAATTTCGTTGCATTTAAGATGCCTACTTGCTGTAAATCGCAGACGGTGTCATATCTTAAAACTTGCCATTTCCAAACCGTAACTCGATTCCAATGACTTTATATCGTTTTCAAGCGATTTCAATCCCCTCTATCCAGTGGCACCGTTATTCCAAGTTGAGGCCAGGTTCAATGCATTTCCTGTCATATCTTGCATTTTTGCATCCCGCATCGCATCCCGCATAGCATATCATCATTTCATCATATTGCTTGGTCTTGCACGTGGTTGATTGTATCCTTGTTGCTTGTTTGTCTTGTTGGGTAGAGCCGGGAGACGAGTTCGCTACCGAGGAGCCCGTTGAGTTTGCTTGTGAGGATCCAGTCAACTTTGACAACTGCGCAGGCAAGATGATCATACCCTCGAAATCACTACTATCTTTGCTATGCTAGTTTGCTCGCTCTTGCTTTGCCAATGCTACGATGCCTACCTTTTGCTTGTCATACTCCCAATTGCCATGTCAAACCTCTAACCCACCATTTCCTAGCAAACCGTTGATTGCTATGTTACCGCTTTGCTCAGCCCCTCTTATAGCGTTGCTAGTTGCAGGTGAAGATTGGAGCCGTTCCTATTGGAACATCTTTTATTTGCTTGTTGGGATATCACTATATTGCTATGTTATCTTAATGCATCTATATACTTGTAAAGGGTGGAAGGCTCGGCCTCTCGCCTAGTGTTTTGTTCCACTCTTGCCGCCCTAGTTTCCGTCATATCGGTGTTATGTTCCCGGATTTTGCGTTCCTTACGCGGTTGGGTTATAATGGGAACCCCTTGATAGTTCACCTTGACTAAAGCTTTTCCAGCAATGCCCAACATTGGTCTTACCATTTGCCACCTGCCTTTTCTTTCCCTTGGGTTCTGCAGACTCAAGGGTCATCTATTTTACCCCCACGGGCCAGTGCTCCTCTGAGTGTTGGTCCGAACTGAGCTGCCTGCGGGGCCACCTCGGGGAAACTTGAGGGTTGGTTTTACTCGTAGCTAGTCTCATCTGAGTGTGCCCTGAGAAAGAGATATGTGCAGCTCCTATCGGGATTTGTCGGCACATTCGGGCGGTGTTGCTGGTCTTGTTTTAACCTGTCGAATTGTCTTGTTGTACCGGGTTACCGAGTCTGATCGGTGTGTCTCGGGTGGAGGTCTATTCCTTCGTTGACCGTGAGAGCTTGTCATGGGCTAAGTTGGGACTCCCCTGCAGGGATTGAACTTTCGAAAGCCGTGCCCGCGGTTATGGGCAGATGGGAATTTGTTAATGTCCGGTTGTAGATAACTAAACCTTAATTAATTAAAATGAATCAACTGAGTGTGTTGCCGTGATGGCCTCTTCTCGGCGGAGTCCGGGAAGTGGACACGGTGTTGGAGTAATGCTTGCGCAGGTTTTCCTTCTAGTTTCTCGCTCGCGCTTGCCTCCTCTTCTCGCTCTCTTTTGCGAATAAGTTAGCCACCACATATGCTAGTCGCTTGCTGCAGCTCACATATACTTGCCTTATCCTTCCTATAAGCTTAAATAGTCTTGATCGCGTGAGGGTGCGAGATTGCTGAGTCCCTGTGGCTCACAGATACTATAACTCCAGATGCAGGTCCAGGTGATTCCGCTCCAGGTGACGAGTACGAGCTCAAGTGGGAGTTCGACGAGGACTCTCAGCGTTATTATGTTTCCTTTCCCGATGATCAGTAGTGGTGCCTAGTTGGGGTTATCGATTCAGGGCCTTGTCGCATGTTGGGGGTCTTTTCTACTTTTGGCACCGTAGTCGGGCCATGAGTGATTTGTATGATGGATGTTATTTATGTACTTTGATGTGACGTGGCGAGTGTAAGCCAACTATGTATCTCTCTCCCCTTTATTATATTACAATGGGAATGTTTGTGATGATTACTAACTTGCGACATTGCTTTCAATGCGGTTATGTCTCTAAGTTGCCTCGAACGTGGGAGCTATAGCCGCATCGAGGGCGTTACAGAATCCTTCTTCGGTGGCCATCTTCATCATCCCGGCGCTATCCATGACGAGGAGGGAGTAGTCCACCCTCGGGGCTGAGGGTATGTACCAGTAGCTATGTGTTTTGTCTCTATCTCTCTCGTGTTCTTGATTTGGCACAATCTTGATGTATCGCGAGCTTTGCTATTATAGTTGGATCTTATGTTTTCTCTCCCCCTGTCGGGGGACTAATCCACGAGCACCTATGGGACCGGCGGACCGAGTCCCTTTCGATTCGGCGGGGGCGAGGGTCGCACGAAGAGCGGATCGAGGCGAAGCACATGAGCAGTTTACCCAGGTTCGGGCCGCACGGATGCGTAAAACCCTACTCCTGCTTTGTGGTTTGTATTGAGTTCTTGCTCGGGAGTGCGGAGTGCTACAGTACACACCAGCAGCTAACGAGACCGAGCGTGAGTGTTCTCTTCCTCCTTTCCCTACGTTGCGCATGGGCCTCCTTTTATATGCTCAAGGGGTCACCGACAGGTGGCAACGTAGACAAGGGTAAAAATGGAAAGGTGTTGCGGTTGGTACAGCTACCTGCTACAGTGTATCATACCTAACCCTGACGGCAGGGGACAAGGGCATTAAATGCCCGTCTGCGTCGCCTAAATAGTGCAAAAGGGACCGTCAGGGACGCCACCGCTCGCCACGATGGCAATCTTGTCAGCGCCACTTACCACCGCGCACCGCTGGCTGCACAGCCTCCCGCCACGTACGCCTGGAAGGGTCCCAGAGCGACACGTTGGTGGATGTGCTGGAGCGCGGGCACAGAGTGGTGGCTTGCCGCGGCAAGCGCCTTGCCGCGGTCGTTGTCTTGTCGCGTCCGGGAGCTTGTCGCTCACCGGGCCTTGCCGGGACGCGTGGCGCGTGCGGCAAGTTCCTTGAGATGCCTTGGTTGGCCTTCCCGGCAAGCTCCTCTTGCCGGGGTCTTGTCTCCTTGGCTTGGATACTTTGTTCTTGAATGGCTCCAAAGGAACCACGGAGGACCTTGGCGGTCACCCGGCAAGCCTTGCCGCGGGATGCTGCGACTGCCCGTGCACAAGTTCAGGATACTAGGGTACCCCTACTCTAGTACACCGACAGGAGCCCCCGGGCCTGGGCCATACACGGTGCCGAGCGCTGTTGGGCCAGGCCCAAAACAGGGCACGGGCACGCGCGGCCTGGGTTACGCCGTATCTCTCTCCCGTATCCACCGCGCCCTCCCCGAACGGCACGCGTTGAATGCGGCGTCATGAGATCGTGGGTGGTTTCTTTATTCGGAAAGGCGGAACGTCCGCCCCCTCCCTCTTTATAAGCATGGGAAACAGGGGTAGTTCGCCCATTCGCCGGTTGCTACTCCAATCTCGGAAACCTCCGCCGCTCCCTCGTCTTCCCAAAGCTGAAAGAGAGCAGCGCCCCGCCCCCCATCGCCACCAGCACCACCAACGCCGTCGACCTCCTCCACCACTTCCGCCATGGCTCCGAGAGCCGACAAAGGGAAGGTTGTGAAGTCGACCGAGGCGCAGCGGCTTGCGGCGCTGCGAAAGGAGCGGGCAATCTTCCCCCCCAAGCTCTTCTGGTCGACGGAGACGCGAGCGCATCCGCGCACGAAGGTACTTCCAGCCGCCGCTTGGAAAATGGCTCCAAACGGATATCCTTTCTTCGCCTTGTTCTTCTACTGCGGGCTCTGCCCGCCTTCTCTGAGTTTTCTTCTGCGATATTATGAACACCTACGGGTTCCGCCTCCTTGACTTCACCCCCAATGCTGTTCTGACCATGGCAGTTTTCGCACATCTCTGCGAAAACTTTGTCGGAGTCTATCCCAATGTAGCCCTTTTTCGCCACTTCTTTATGCCCCGAGTAGAGAGAGGAGAGCCTTTATCCGGCGGAATCGCCTGGATCTCGAGGGCCGGCAAGAAGGACACTTATCTGGAGGGAGAGTTCCGCGGCAAGTGGGAGGAATGGAGAGCAGACTGGTGCTGGATTGTCGAGGAGAACCCGCAGCCGTTTACCGCCCGGCGCCAAGCCCCAGTAGCACGCGGCAGCGATTGGAGTGACGTGGCCCCGGAAGACGATAGGCTGAAGATTGCCGTCACCCGGATCCAACGCCTCAGGCTTGCCGGGCTCACTGTAGGCGCTGTTGGCGCAGATTTTCTTCGCCGCCGCATCGCCCCCCTGCAGGAACGGAGGAGACCCGCCTGGGAATTCAAGAATGCGGCGGATATCATGAGGCTGCGTCCGGGCCTCAACTTCAACTTCACTGTTCTGGAGCTTAACGCGATGCTCCAGGAGCTGTTCAAGTACGACCCTCAACATCCCGAAGTGTTCAGGTTGCCAAGGGTGCCGTTCCGCTGTGCAACAACTCCTCGCTCGACCGCATCCGTGCACTGATGCCGCTGTGCGATTCGCATGGAATTGTCCCAACTTGGCAAGAGCCTGCAGACGACGTCATGCGGAGTTCTTTGACGGCTTGGTAGAAGTGCCGGTCCGCTCCGACGAAAAGAATAGCCTCACCCGCGACACCACCGATGCGGAGATGACACGCATCGCCACTAGGCTGGAAGAGGCGGCGGCAGCCGCAGCCGCGGGCGAATTTGGATTCACCGTGGAGGAGGCAGAGGCAGCAGAGGCGGCAAGCCGTGCCGAGCGAGAGGAGCTCGTCGGCGAGAAAGAGCTTGCCGGGCATGACGTCGAGTCGAGCGAGCCCGCCGAGGATACGAGCGGCTCGCTGGAGATCAACTCCTCTTCCTCCTCATCTTCAGGCAGCTCGCCGCAAGCAGAGCCTCCATCCCCACCAAGAAGGCGTCTCCGCAAGGCCGGGGACGTAGCGGGGCGGCGGGCGAGTCAACAGTCGCCGCGCCGCGTGACACGCTCCACCGCGGCAAGCACTGTTCCGCGGGAGCACCTCACGCTGCTGCGGCAACTGGAGCGGGGTCCACCCGGACCACCGCTTCTGCTCCTGCCGCTTCTCACGCCGCGGCGGCAGCCGGAGCGGGGTCGTCTCAGACCACCGCCACTGTTCCCGCCAAGCGGCCAAGGGAAACTACTCCTCCGCCTCCTCGCGTGGACGTGAGCCGGACTTCGACTTCTCCGCGTTCAGCTCCGACGAGGAAGAAGAAGAGTAAGATTCTCTTGTTGTACTTGTAGTTCTTCAATTCTTGCTGTTTTGTCTTGTATCTCATTTGCTTTACTCTGAACTTATTCCTTTTTAGGACTCTGGCCCAGAGAGCAGCGAAGAGAGCCAAGGTCCCGGTGATTGTCATCGAGGACGAACCCACCGCGACAGCAGGGGGTGCGTCCGAGACAACCTTGCCGGACCCGGCAACTGTTCTCCAGAGCAGCCCCCAGCGTAAGTATATGGTTCGCTTTCCGCTGTTAGGCGCGCATGGATACTCTTTCTTTGCTGACATCTGACTGTTGGTTTGTGTAGGAGCAGAGCAGCCCCACCAGGAGCGCCCGGAGGCCGCCCCCGAAATGCCAAGGGAGAGTCCTCCGGCAAGGGAGAGTTCTCCGGCAAGGGACAGCACCAGGCGTCCCCCCGGCGGCGGAGACTACGACTGCCGAACCCAGTACAGGTAATCTTCTCTTCAAAGCTTCCCTTGGGTTCTTCTTCTTTTTGGGTATTTGCTTGACTTTTCTCACTTTTCCGGCCATCAGACCCATCTGCTGCGGAGCCGATGGAGACCGAGGTTGCTGCCGACGACGCCGCTGCCACTGAAGAAGCAGCCGGCGCTGATGATCCCGCCGGCGACGAGGCCGCCAAAGCTGCCGCCGCAGCAGCTGGCGAGGGGTCTGGCGATCGCACTGACGGCCCTGAGGCCGCAGGAGCGCCAGGCGCTACGTCGACCGCCGACCCGTCCGCCGCTGCCGCAGCGCCAGGCTCCGAAGAGCCCCAGCCAGGCGTCTACTTGAAGGCCGGCGACGACGTCTTCATCAACCTTCCCTAGGCGTCAAGCTCCAGGGCGCCGGTCGAGGGGGAGATCTTCGACGGGGAGGTGCTCGCCTCTGCTGGGCTGACGCTGGTTGACGCGCCGAGCAGCAGCAGCGAGCCTGAGGAGGAGCGACTGCTGCGGAAGCTGGTGTCGCTCTACCGCACGCGGCAAGCCAAGCTGGAATCCCGCGAGGCGCTTGTCACGAAAGCGGGAGCGGACATCGAGAAGCGCGCGTAGGAGCTTCTCAACCAGGAAGCTCTCCGGTCCGTGGCAGAGGGGCGGGAGCAACTCGCCGGGGAGCAGAAGGCCTTCTTCCTCGAGAAGGCCGAAGTTGAAGAGCAACAGCGGCTTGCCGCTGAGAAGCTGTCTGCGCAGGAGGGCGAGCTGGTGCAGCGGAAAGTTAACCTCGACAGCCACGAGGAGGAGCTTGCCGCGCGTGAGCAAAATTCGGCGGAGCCCTTAAGCAAGCAGAGGATGCTGCCGCAGTTGCCGAGGCCGCCAAGAAGGAGCTGGAGACGAAGGTGGCGCAGCTGGAGGCCGATCTCAAGGCGAGTGGTGAAGAGCTTGCCGCGCTCAAGCGTGAGCGGGAGAAGGACGCCCACAGCAACTCAGAGCTGCAGGTTCGTCTCGCCGAGAAGGGCAAAGAGCTTAGCGCCGCCAAGGACTCCAACGCAGATCTTGAGTTGAAGCTGACCACTTTGACCAAGACGCTGGACGGCGCCAGGGAGCAGGAGGTGGCCTTGAAGGAGGAGATCAAGGGCGACAAGGCGCTGCTGGCGAGTGCTGCCGCCGCCAAGAATGCTTTTAGGGAGAATGTGGAGCACTGGACGGAGGGTCTCGTGAATGTTTCCGCAGACATTGATAGGGAGCTGGCGCAGCTGGGGATGGAGGATCTTGGGTATCCCTCCGACGAGAACCTCCAACCCAGCGCCAAGCTCATCTTGTTCTTCAAAGGCGTGGCGACGGCCCTCCAGCGGCTCCGGGAGAAGATCCCAAAGCAGCTGGCCGACGAGTCACGCAAGATCTGCGCGGGAGCTCTTCAAAAGGTGTTGGTGAAGGTGGCCTTCCGCAACCCGGGCCTCAACCTCACCAACGTCCTCAAGACCCTGCCGCCGGATGCTGATCTGGAGGCGCTCAAGACCCTTGTCGCACCCATTGTGGACAAGGTGAGCGGGATCAAGAGGATTGAGGGCGATCGCGTAGACTAGGCCGCCCGTTTTCTTCTTTTCTTGTCGCTGCTGGTCATGTTATGAGAACAATCTGTTAGAGCCGCGACAAGCTACCTTGTAATATAACTCTATTCCGGGTAATGATTGCAATGTTATTCCCTTTACTTGATTCCTCCCTTTGTATGTTTTTGCCCTACGCTTTTAGGGAACTTGCCGGTGCAGGCACCTTAGCCGCGAGCGCTGAGTGCGGGACGTCAGCAGCCTGCTGGCGGTGCCGCTACCGACAAGAAACCTTGTCGCAACTAGTCGCAGCTCACTTAAGTTGTTGAGCGGACTCGAAACAAAGTAAGGGCGCAACTAGCTACGAGTTGGTTCCTCCGCGCACAGGTTTTCCATACAAAGTGCGGTCGTTCAAGGGAGATAACTTAAAAATTTAAAAAATCTGATTGCTCAAACTTTGGCAACTTAGCTTTTCTGTTGTTTGCTTCCCGGTAAGGCGAAACTTTCTTGAACGACGCCTGGTCCATACCATTATCTTCTCCTTTCCCCCCCGGCAAACTTGTGGGCGAGGGAACCTTCCTTTCCTTGAGAAAAAAGAAAGAGGAGAAAATAAAGATATGGAGCCTTACGGCTCGTTATTGCTTACCGGGGAGTAGGTGCTGCACAAAGTGTCAGATCACATATGCAAAAAATAGAAAGCATGAAATTGACAAGATGTGCGGAGCATATGAGCTTTACTTATGCACGGGGTCTGCGCCCGGCTTTGTACAAAGGATTACATGCAACAGCGGCAAGACTTGTACAAAAGGTGGTTGCCGGAACAGGTTCCGGCAACCGCGCCTTACGGGTAAAACTTACGAAGATGCTCAATGTTCCAGGAATTGCTCACCGGAATGCTATCTTCGGTCTCAAGGCGGACAGCGCCAGGCCTAGTGACTCGTTTCACCCGGTAAGGGCCTTCCCACTTCGGCGTCAACTTGTTGGAATTCTTGGCGGACTGAACACGCCGAAGAACAAGGTCGCCTTCCTCGAGACTTCTGGCGTTAACTTTGCGGCTATGGTAGCGGCGCAAAGCTTGCTGGTAGCGAGCAGCTCGTACAGCAGCCTGAAGACGGTCTTCCTCAAGGAGTAGCGCGTCATCTTGTCGCAGCTGCTCTTGCTCAAGCTCATCATAAGCGA
>NC_053028.1:84597989-84616716 GCF_003073215.2 Triticum urartu | reverse complement strand
TTTAGTCCATGCATCTTGTTCATCGTGATCGCAATTATATATATATATATTTTTGGCCTCGCGAAGGAGAAAGCATCGCTCAAGCTTGGGGGAGGCTTAAATCAATGTTATATTCATGCCCCAGTAATGAGCTTCCAAGAGAAATAATTATTCAAAATTTATATGCTCGGCTTTTTGATAACAATCGCACCATGCTCGATACTTCTTGTGCTGGCTCTTTTATGAAGACTATTGAATTCAAATCGGATTTATTGGAAAGAATTAAACGCAACACTGAAGATTGGGACCTCGACGAAGGTAAGAAGTCAGGTATGACACCTAAGTTTGATTGTGTTAAATCTTTTATGGATACCGATGTTTTCCGTAAATTAGCACTAAATATGGACATGACTCTGAAATAGTAGCTTCTTTCTATGAATATTTTGCTACTCATGTTGATCTCCCTAGGGAGAAGTGGTTTAAATATCATCCTCCCATAGAAGTAAAAGTAGCTGCACCTATTAAAGTTGAAGAAAATACTGTCACTTATAATGATCCTATTGTTCCTACTGCTTATGTTGAGAAACCACCTTTTCCTGTTAGGATAAAAGATCATGCTAAAGCTTCAACTATGGTTCGTAAAATCAATATTAGAACCTATACACCTCCTGAGCAAATTAAAGTTGAACCTAATATTGCTATTGTTAAAGATCTCTTGTCTGATAATATTGATGGGCATGTTATTCATTTCTGTGATGAGACTCCTAGAATTGCTAAACCTTGTGCTAAAGTTCAACATAGACCCGTGGTAGGCATGCCTATTATTTCTGTTAAAATAGGAGATCATTGTTATCATGGCTTATGTGATATGGGTGCTAGTGCTAGTGCTATACCTCATGACTTATACAAAGAAATTATGCATGATATTGCACCTGTTGAGATAAAAGATATTGATGTTACCATTAAGCTTGCCAATAGAGATACCATATCACCCGTTGGAATTGTTAGAGATGTTGAAGTCTTGTGTGGGAAAACTAAATATCCTGCTGATTTTCTTCTTCTTGGTTCCCCACAAGATAGCTTTTGTCCCATTATATTTGGTAGACCCTTCTTGAACACAGTTAATGCTAAGATAGATTGCGAAAAGGATGTTGTTACTATTGGTTTAGGTGATATGTCTCATGAATTTAATTTCTCTAAATTTTGTAGACAACACCGTGAAGAGGAATTGCCTAGTAAAGATGAAATTATTGGTCTTTCTTCTATTGTCGTGCCTCCTAGTGATCCTTTAGAACAATATTTGCTGGACCATGAAAATGATATGTTTATGAATGAAAGAAGGGAAATAGATGAAGTATTCTTTAAACAGGAACCCATCCTGAAACACAATTTTCCTATCGAAATCCTAGGGGATCCTCCTCCACCCAAGGGTGATCCCGTGTTTGAGCTCAAACCGTTACCTGATACTCTTAAATATGCTTATCTTGATGAGAAAAAGATATATCCTGTTATTATTAGTGCTAACCTTTCAGAGCATGAAGAAGAGAGATTATTGAAAACTCTGAAGAAGCACCGTGCTGCTATTGGATATACTCTCGATGATCTTAAGGGCATTAGTCCCACACTATGTCAACACAAAATAAATTTGGAGAAAGATGCCAAACCAGTTATGATCACCAACGACGGCTGAATCCTAAGATGAAAGAAGTGGTAAGAAAGGAAATACTAAAGCTCCTTGAGGCAGGTATAATTTATCCCGTTGCTGATAGTCAGTGGGTAAGTCCTGTCCATTGTGTCCCTAAAAGGAGGTATTACTGTCGTTCCTAATGATAAAGATGAATTGATTCCGCAAAGAATTATTACAGGTTATAGGATGGTAATTGATTTCCGCAAATTAAATAAGGCTACTAAAAAATCATTACCCCTTACCTTTTATTGATCAAATGCTAGAAAGATTATCCAAACATACACATTTTTGCTTTCTAGATGGTTATTCTGGTTTCTCTCAAATACCTGTGTCAGCTGATGATCAAATTCTAAGACACTTTTACATGCCGTTCGGTAACTTTGCTTATAGACAGTATTCCTTTTGGTTTATGTAATGCACTTGCTACCCCTTCATCCAAAGATGCATGATGGCTATATTCTCTGACTTTTGTGAAAAGATTCTGAGGTTTTCATGGAGCGATTCTCCGTCCTATGATCCTCTTTGATGATGTTAGCAACCTTGAATAAGTTTGCAGAGATGTGAAGAACTAACGTTGTCTTGATTGGAGAAGTGCCACTTTATGGTAATGAAGGTATTGTCTTGGGCATAAAGTTTCTGAAAAGGTATTGAAGTTTATAAAGCTAAGGTTGATGCTATTTGGAAAAGATGCCATGTCCCAAGGACATCAAAGGTATAGAAGTTTCCTTGTCACGCCAGTTTTTATAGGAGTTCCATTAAGGACTTCTCAAAAATTTCTCGGCCACTCACTAAATTTATTACAAAAAGATATACCATTTGTTTTATATGATGATTGCATAGAAAGCATTTGAAATAACTTAGAAAGAATTGATCTCTGCTACCTCTTGAGCGCTGCCTTGGTTTTCCCCGAAGAGGAAGGGATGATGCAGCAAAGTAGCGTAAGTATTTCCCTCAGTTTTTGAGAACCAAGGTATCAATCCAGTAGGAGGCTACGTGCGAGTCCCTCGTACCTGCACAAAACAAATAAATCCTCGCAAGCAATGCAAATAAGGGTTGTCAATCCCTGTGAGATCTGATAGATATGATAAAGATAATATTTTTGGTATTTTTATGATAAAGATGCAAAGTAAAATAGAGGCAAAGTAAATAGCAAAGTAGTAGGAGAACAATATGATAAAGATAGACCCCGGGGCCATAGGTTTCACTAGTGGTTTCTCTCGAGAGCATAAGTATTCTACGATGGGTGAACAAATTACTGTTGAGCAATTAATAGAATTGAGAATAGTTATGAGAATATCTAGGCATGATGATGTATATAGGCATCATGTCTGAGACAAGTAGACCGACTCCTGCCTGCATCTACTACTATTACTCCACTCATCGACCGCTATCCAGATGCATCTAGAGTATTAAATAAAAATAGAGTAACGCCTTAAGCAAGATGACATGATGTAGAGGGATAGACTCATGCGATATGAAGAAAACCCCATCTTGTTATCCTCGATGGCAACAATACAATAAGTGCCTTGCTGCCCTTACTGTCACCGGGAAAGGACACCGCAAGATTGAACCCAAAGCTAAGCACTTCTCCATTGCAAGAAAGATCAATCTAGTAGGCCAAACCAAACTGATAATTCGAAGAGACTTGCAAAGATAACCAATCATACATAAAAGAATTCAGAGAAGATTCAAATATTATTCATAGATAGACTTGATCATAAACCCACAATTCATCGGTCTCAACAAACACACCGCAAAAGAGATTACATCGAATAGATCTCCACAGAGAGGGGGAGCACTTGTTGAGATCCAAAAAGAGAGAAGAAAGCCATCTAGCTACTAACTATGGACCCTAGGTCTGAGGTAAACTACTCACACTTCATCAGAGGGACTATGGTGTTGATGTAGAAGCCCTCCGTGATCGATGCCCGCTCCGGCGGAGCTCCGGAATAGGCTCCAAGATGGGATCTCATGGATACAGAAAGTTGCGACGGTGGAATTAGGGTTTTGGCTCTGTCTCTGATCGTTTGGGGGTACGTAGGTATATATAGGAGGAAGGAAGACGTCGGTGGAGCAACAGGGGCCCCGAGGGTGGAGGGCGCTGCCTGGGGGGTAGGCGTGCGCCCCCTACCTCGTGGCTCTTTTGTCGTGTCTTGACGTAGGGTCCAAGTCTCCTGGTTATCTGTGGAAAATCACGTTCCCGAAGGTTTCATTCCGTTTGGACTCCGTTTGATATTCCTTTTCTTCGAAACCCTAAAAGCAAAAAACAACAATTCTGGGCTGGGCCTCCGGTTAATAGGTTAGTCCCAAAAATAATATAAAAGTGGATAATAAAGCCCAATAATGTCCAAAACAGTAGATAATATAGCATGGAGCAATCAAAATTATAGATACATTGGAGACGTATCAAGCATCCCCAAGCTTAATTCCTGCTCGTCCTCGAGTAGGTAAATGATAAAAACAGAATTTTTGATGCGGAGTGCTACTTGGCATAATTTTAATGTAATTCTTCTTAATTGTGGTATGAATATTCAGATCCGAAAGATTCAAGACAAAAGTTCATATTGACATAAAAATAATAATACTTCAAGCATACTAACTAAGCAATTATGTCTTCTCAAAATAACATGGCCAAAGAAAGTTCATCCCTACAAAATCATATGGTTTAGTCATGTTTCATTTTCGTCACACAAGAATGCTCTCATCATGCACAACCCCGATGACAAGCCAAGCAATTGTTTCATACTTTAGTAATCTCAAACCTATAAACTTTCACGCAATATATGAGCGCGAGCCATGGACATAGCACTATGGGTGGAATAGAATATAATGAGGGGGGTTATGTGGAGAAGACAAAAAAGGAGATAGTCCCACATCAATGAGGCTAATCAATGGGCTATGGAGATGCCCACTGATTGATGTTAATGAAAGGAGTAGGGATTTCCATGCAACGGATGCACTAGAGCTATAAATGTATGGAAGCTCAACAAAAGAAACTAGTGGGTGTGCATCCAACTTGCTTGCTCACGAAGACCTAGGGCACTTGAGGAGGCCCATTGTTGGAATATACAAGCCAAGTTCTATAATGAAAAATTCCCACTAGTATATGAATGTGACAAAACAAGAGACTCTCTATCATGAAGATTATGGTGCTACTTTGAAGCAAAAGTGTGGCAAAGGATAGTAACATTGTACCTTCTCTCTTTTTCTCTCATTTTTTTGGGCCTTCTCTTTTTTTATGGCCTTTCATTTTTTTTATATTCCTCACTTGGGACAATGCTCTAGAAAATGATGATCATCACACTTCTATTTATTTACAACTCAATGATTACAACTCGATACTAGAACAAAAGATGACTCTATATGAATGCCTTCGGCGGTGTACCGGGATATGCAATGGACGAAGAGTGACATGTATGAAGGAATTATGAACGGTGGCTTTGCCACAAATACTGTTTCAACTACATGATCATGCTAAGCAATATGACAATAATGAATGTGTCATGATGAACGGAATGATGGAAAGTTGAATGGCAATATATCTCGGAATGGCTATGGAAATGCCATAATAGGTAGGTGTGGTGGCTGTTTTGAGGAAGATATAAGGAGGTTTATGTGTGAAAGAGCGTATCATATCACGGGGTTTTGATGCACCGGGGAAGTTTGCGCCAACTCTCAATGTGAGAAAGGGCAATGCACGGTACCGAAGAGGCTAGCAAAGATGGAAGGGTGAGAGTGCGTATAATCCATGGACTCAACATTAGTCATAAATAACTCACATACTTATTGCAAAAATCTACAAGTCATCAAAAACCTCGGTACTACCCGCATGCTCCTAGGGGATAGATTGGTAGGAAAAGACCATCGCTCGTCCCCGACCACTCATAAGGAAGACAATCAAATAACACCTCATGTTTCAAATTTGTTGCATAACGTTTACCATACGTGCATGCTACGTGACTTGCAGACTTCAACACAAGTATTCTCAATTCACAACTACTCAACTACATGACTTTGATATTATTACCTCCATATCTCAAAACAATCATCAAGCATCAAACTTCTCTTAGTATTCAAAACACTCTAGGAATTTTTTTACTAATCTTGAATACCTAGCATATTAGGATTATTTAAGCAAACTACCATGCTATTTAAGACTCTCAAAATAATCTAAGTGAAGCATGAGAGATCAATAGTTTCTATAAAACAAATCCACCACCGTGCTCTAAAAGATATAAGTGAAGTGCTAGAGCAAAACTATATAACTCAAAAGATATAAGCGAAGAACAAAGAGTATTCTAACAAATTCCAAATCATGTATGGCTCTTTTAAAAGGTGTGTACAGCAAGGATTATTGTGGTAAACTAAAAAAGCAAAGACTTAAATCATACAAGACGCTCCAAGAAAAACACATATCATGTGGTGAATAAAAATATAACTCCAAGTAAAGTTACCGATAGAAGTAGATGAAAAGAGGGGATGCCTTCCGGGGCATCCCCAAGCTTTGGCTTTTAGGTGTCCTTAGATTATCTTGGGGGTGCCATGGGAATCCCCAAGCTTAGGTTCTTGCCACTCCTTGTTCCATAATCCATCAAATCTTTACCGAAAACTTGAAAACTTCACAACACAAAACTTAAAGTAGAAAATCTCGTGAGCTCCGTTAGCGAAAGCAAACAAAAGACCACTTCAAGGTACTGTAATGAACTCATTATTTATTTATATTGGTGTTAAACCTACTGTATTCCAACTTCTCTATGGTTTATAAACTATTTTACTAGCCATAGATTCATCAAAATAAGCAAACAACACACGAAAAACAGAATCTGTCAAAAACAGAACAGTCTGTAGTTATCTGTAGCTAGCGAAAGATATGGAACCCAAAAATTCTAAAATAAATTGATGGACGTGAGGAATTTATCTATTAATCATCTTCAAAAAGAATTAACTAAGATCAACTTTCCAAATAAAAATGGCAGCAGTTCTCGTGAGCGCTAAAGTTTCTGTTTTTTTTACAGCAAGTTCAACAAGACTTTCCCCAAGTCTTCCGACGGTTCTACTTGGCACAAACACTAATTAAACCACAAAAAACACAACCAGAACATAGGCTAGATAAATTATTTACTGAATAAAAGGAAGGATAAATATTGGGTTGTCTCCTAACAAGCACTTTTCTTTAAAGCCTTATAGCTTGGCATTGATAATTTTAATGATGCTCACATGAAAGACAAGAATTGAAGCACAAAAGGAGCATCATAAAGCATGTGACAAACACATCTAAATCTAACATACTTCCGATGCATAGGCATCTTATAGGCAAACAAATTATCAAGTCAAGCAAAAAATAGCATATGCAAGGAAGCGGAAAGAAACAATAGCAATCTCAACATAACGAGAGGTAATTTAGTAACATGAAAATTTCTACCACCATATTTTCCTCTCTCATAATAATTACATGTAGGATCATAAGAGAATTCAACAATATAGATATCACATAAAATATTTTCAACATGATCCACATGCATGCAAAGTTGACACTCTTCCGAAATAGTGGGATCAACATTAACTAAAGTCATGACCTTTCCAAACCCACCTTTATCAAAAATTTCATAAGATTGAACATTCTCCAAATATATGGGATCTAAAGTTGACACTCCATAAGATTGAACATTCTCCAAATATATGGGATCTAAAGTTGACACTCTTCCAAACCCACTTTCAATAATATTGCAAATACTATTATCAATCTCATATTCATCATGGGGCTTAAATAAATTTTCAAGATCATGAGAAGAATCACCCCAATCATGATCATTACAACAAGTAGTAGACATAACAAAACTAGCATCCCCAAGCTTAGGGTTTTGCATATTATTAGCACAATTGACATCAAGAGAATTCATAGTAAAATCATTGCAATCATGCTTTTTATTCAAAGATCTATCATGAATTACTCCATAAAGTACTTCATCACAATTTTCAGATTCATGAATTTCAAGCAAAACTTCATAAAGATAATCTAGTGCACAAAAATCACTAGCAATTGGTCATCATAATTGGATCTCTTAAAAAGATTAGCAAGCGGATGAGGATCCATAGATCTTAGGTTCTCTATTTAGTAAAAAATAAACAACTATTCCAACCGTAGGAGCAAACAAGAAACGGGCAGAACGAGGCAAATAGAGAGGGAGGATAGAGAGAGAGGGCGAATAAAACGGCAAGGGTGAAGTGGGGGAGAGGAAAACGAGAGGCAAATGGCAAATAATGTAATGCGGGAGATAAGGGTATGTGATGGGTACTTGGTATGTTGACTTATGCGTAGACCTCCCCGGCAGCGGCGCCAGAAATCCTTCTTGCTACATCTTGAGCACTGTGTTGGTTTTCCCCGAAGAGGAAGGGATGATGCAGCAAAGTAGCGTAAGTATTTCCCTCAGTTTTTGAGAACCAAGGTATCAATCCAGTAGGAGGCTACACGCGAGTCCCTCGTACATGCACAAAACAAATAAATCCTTGCAACCAACGCAAATAGGGGTTGCCAATCCCTATAAGGCCACTTACGAGAGTGAGATCTGATAGATATGATAAAGATAATATTTTTGGTATTTTTATGATAAAGATGCAAAGTAAAATAAAGGCAAAGTAAATAGCAAAGTAGTAGGAGAACAATATGATAAAGATAGACCCGGGGACCATAGGTTTCACTAGTGGTTTCTCTTGAGAGCATAAGTATTCTACGGTGGTTGAACAAATTACTGTTGAGCAATTGACAGAATTGAGCATAGTTATGAGAATATCTAGGCATGATCATGTATATAGGCATCACGTCCGAGACAAGTAGACCGACTCCTGCCTGCATCTACTACTATTACTCCACTCATCGACCGCTATCCAGCATGCATCTAGAGTATTAAGTTAAAAACAGAGTAACGACTTAAGCAAGATGACATGATGTAGAGGGATAGACTCATGCAATATGAAGAAAACCCCATCTTGTTATCCTCGATGGCAACAATACAGTACGTGCCTTGCTGCCCTTACTGTCACCGGGAAAGGACACCGCAAGATTGAACCCAAAGCGAAGCACTTCTCCCATTGCAAGAAAGATCAATCTAGTAGGCCAAACCAAACTGATAATTCGAAGAGACTTGCAAAGATAACCAATCATACATAAAAGAATTCAGAGAAGATTCAAATATTGTTCAATGATAGACTTGATCATAAACCCACAATTCATCGGTCTGAACAAACACACCGCAAAAAGAAGATTACATCGAATAGATCTCCACAAGAGAGGGGGAGAACATTGTATTGAGATCTAAAAGGAGAGAAGAAGTCATCTAGCTACTAACTATGGACCCGTAGGTCTGAGGTAAACTACTCACACTTCATCGGAGGGGCTATGGTGTTGATGTAGAAGCCCTCCGTGATTGATGCCCCCTCCGGCGGAGCTCCGGAACAAGCCCCAATATGGGATCTCGTGGATACAGAAAGTTATGGCTATGGTGTTGATCGTTTGGGGGTACGTGGATATATATAGGAGGAAGAAGTACGTCGGTGGAGCAACAGGGGGCCCACGAGGGTGGGGGCGCGCCCCCAACCTCGTGGCCTCCTGTTACGTGCCTTGACGTAGGGTCCAAGTCTCCCGGGTCTTATCTGTTGAGAATATCACGTTCCCGAAGGTTTCATTCCGTTTGGAGTCCGTTTGATATTCCTTTTCTTCGAAACCCTAAAACAGGCAAAAAACAACAATTCTGGGCTCGGCCTCCGGTTAATAGGTTAGTCCCAAAAATAATATAAAAGTGGATAATAAAGCCCAATAATGTCCAAAACAGTAGATAATATAGCATGGAGCAATCAAAAATTATAGATACGTTGGAGATGTATCAATCTCTACACCTATTGTTCAGCCACCTGATTGGAATTTACCCTTTGAAATTATGTGTGATGCTAGTGATTATGTTGTAGGTGTTGTTCTAGGGCAAAGAGTTGATAAGAAATTAAATGTTATTCAATATGCTAGTAAAACTCTAGACAATGCTCACAGAAATTATGCTACTACTGAAAAGGAATTTTTAGCAGTTGTATTTGCTTGTGATAAGTTCAGACCTTATATTGTTGATTCTAAAGTAACTATTCACATGGATCATGCTGCTATTAAATATCTTATGGAAAAGAAAGATGCTAAACCTAGACTTATTAGATGGGTTCTCATGCTACAAGAATTTGATTTGCATATTATTGATAGAAAGGGAGCTGAGAACCCCATTGCAGACAACTTGTCTAGGTTAGAGAATGTTCTTGATGACCCACTACCTATTGATGATAGCTTTCCTGATGAACAATTAAGTGTCACAAATGCTTCTCATACTGCTCCATGGTATGCTGATTATGCTAATTACATTGTTGCTAAATTTATACCACCTAGTTTCACGTACCTGCAAAAGAAAAAGTTTTTCAATGATTTAAGACATTACTTCTGGGATGACCCACATCTCTATAAAGGAGTAGATGGTGTTATTAGGCGTTGTGTACCTGAGCATGAACAGGAACAGATCCTACGCAAGTGTCACTCCGAAGGCTTGATGGAGACACCAATGCTGAGATAGAACTGCACATAAGGTATTGCAATCCGGTTTTTATTGGCCTACTCTCTTCAAGGATGCCCGTAAGTTTGTCTTGTCTTGTGATGAATGTCAAAGAATTGGTAATATTAGTAGACGTCAAGAAATGCCTATGAATTATTCACTTGTTATTGAACCATTTGAATGTTTGGGGCTTTGATTATATGGGACCTTTTCCTGCCTCTAATGGATATACACATATTTTAGTTTGTTGATTACGTTACTAAGTGGGTAGAAGCTATTCCAACTAGTAGTGCTGATCATAACACCTCTATTAAAGATGCTTAAAGAAGTTATTTTTCCAAGGTTTGGAGTCCCTAGATATTTAATGACTAATGGTGGTTCACATTTTATTCATGGTGCTTTCCGTAAAATGCTTGCTAAATATGATGTTAATCATAGAATTGCATCTCCTTATCACCCACAGTCTAGTGGTCAAGTAGAATTGAGTAATAGAGAACTCAAATTAATTTTGCAAAAGACTGTTAATAGATCTAGAAAGAATTGGTCCAAGAAACTTGATGATGCATTATGGGCCTATAGAACTGCATATAAAAATCCTATGGGTATGTCTCCGTATAAAATGGTTTATGGAAAAGCATGTCACTTACCTCTCGAACTAGAACATAAGGCTTATTGGGCTATTAAAGAGCTCAATTATGATTTCAAACTTGCCGGTGAGAAGAGGTTATTTGACATTAGCTCACTTGATGAATGGAGAACCCAAGCCTATGAGAATGCCAAATTATTTAAAGAAAAAGTTAAAAGATGGCATGACAAAAGAATACAAAAGCGTGAGTTTAATGTAGGTGATTATGTATTGCTATACAACTCTCGTTTAAGATTTTTTGCAGGAAAACTTCTCTCTAAATGGGAAGGTCCTTACGTTATCGAGGAGGTCTATCGTTCCGGTGCCATAAAAATCAACAACTTCGAAGGCACAAATCCGAAGGTGGTGAACGGTCAAAGAATTAAACATTATATCTCAGGTAATCCTATAAATGTTGAAACCAATGTTATTGAAACCGTAACCCCGGAGGAATACATAAGGGACACTTTCCGGAACGTTTCAGACTCCGAAAAGGAATAGGTATGTGGTACGGTAAGTAAACCGACTCCAAAACAGTTCTAATGGCAATTTTCTTCCGTTTTGGAATATTTAGAAAAATAGAAAAATAAGAAGCAGTCCGGGAAGGACACGGGCTCCACGAGGGTGGAGGGCGCGCCCTACCCCCTGGGCCGCCCCCTACCTCGTGGGCACCTCGTGTGCTCTCCGGACTCCTTTTCTTACACGACACTGTATTTTGGTCGGTAAAAATTCATTATATAACCTCCCGAAGGTTTTGACCACCGTATCACGCAAAAATCTCTGTCTTTGTTTCGAGCTGTTTTTCTGACAGATCCAGGTCGTCATGTCGTCTTCAAGTGCCCCCAAGGACCAGTTCTTCGAGAAGGTCATCAACCCCTACCTCGCGGAAGTGCTGCAACACCCTCAAACCATTGAGATGCGTGAGGGGTTGTTGCACATCCGCGATGTTGAGGGACCAAGGAAGACCGGAAGCACGGAGGCAAGGCTCGAGGCATTGGAGCAAGAAGTTTTCAAGTGTCAGGAGATGGTGGAGCGTGGACTCGATTCCAATCACATTATGATCACGGAGTTCACCAACAACCACAAGCTGGACGTCAAGGACATTGGGGAGGCCATCTTCAAGCTTCATGAGAAAATCGAGCACCTCCAAGCCCAGATCTATGACCTACAAATCAAAACTGTGAGTATGAATATAGATTCAAGAGGATGAGTTTGGCTGCAGATTTGAGGTTTCAGGAGACTCGATCATCCTTCTATGATGGTGAGCCTATGCCTTGGAAGAAGGACGACAAGCCTACGCCATCAACAAAACCATCAACTTCTTCACCAACAAAGGAGACATAATCACATGGGTATGGGCACTCCCCTTGGCAACTGCCAAGCTTGGGGGAGTGCCCCGGTATCGTATCACCATCACTTTTATCTTTACCGTTTTTCTTAGTTCGATCCTTTTGGTAATATCTTGATCTAGTAGAATAAAGTTTTAGTATGATCTAGTTGTGAGTTTTGCTTTATGATCCTTCTATGTAATCGAGTCCGTGAGCTATATATAACAAAGATTAGTGTTGAGTCAAGGGCTTGATTATTTTTCCATGATATTGAGTGAATAAAATAAAGAAAGAAATAAAAAGAGATCATATGGATCTTATGGAGAGTAATGAGCTCACATAGAAAAAAGTATGATGAATAAAAGTTGTTGAGAGTTGACAAACATAGTTTTGGTCATCGTTGCAATTAATAGGAAGTAATAAAGAAAGAGAGGTCTTCACATATAAATATACTATCTTGGACATCTTTTATGATTGTGAGCACTCATTAAAATATGACATGCTAAAGAGTTGACGTTGGACAAGGAAGACAACGTAATGGGTTATGTTTTCTTACATCTGAGATAAATTATATTGTCATGGATCATCCAACATGGTTGAGCTTGCCTTTCCCTCTCATGCTAGCCAATTCTTTGCACCAAGTAGAGATACTACTTGTGCTTCCAAATATCCCTAAACCCAGTTTTGCCATGAGAGTCCACCATACCTACCTATGGATTGAGTAAGATCCTTCAAGTAAGTTGTCATCGGTGCAAGCAATAAAAATTGCTCTCTAAATATGTATGACTTATTAGTGTGGGAGAAAATAAGCTTTATACGATCTGTGATATGGAAGAAATAAAAGCGACGGACTGCATAATAAAGGTCCATATCACAAGTGGCAATATAAAGTGACGTTCTTTCGCATTAAGATTTTGTGCATCCAACCATAAAAGCGCATGACAACCTCTGCTTCCCTCTGCGAAGGGCCTATCTTTTACTTTTATCTCCTACCTTACATAAGAGTCATGGTGATCTTCACCCTTCCTTTTTACATTTTATCTTTTGGCAAGCACAACATGTTGGAAAGATCCTGGTATATATGGCTATGGATGTGAGTTTTCATGAACTATTATTGTTGACATTACCCTTGAGGTAAAACGTTGGGAGGCAAAACTATAAGCCCCTATCTTTCTCTGTGTCCGATTAAAACTCCATACCCATAAGTATTGCGTGAGTGTTAGCAATTGTGAAAGACTATATGATAGTTGAGTATGTGGACTTGCTGAAAAGCTCTTATATATTGACTCTTTCCTATGTTATGATAAATTGCAATTGCTCCAATGACTGAGATTATAGTTTGTTAGTTTTCAATGAAGTTTATGATTCATACTTGAAATTGTGATTGAATTGTTACTCTAGCATAAGAGATCATATGACAAGAATTATATAAGTTGTTGTTCTAAGAATGATCATGATGCCCTCATGTCCGTATTTTATTTTTATCGACACCTCTATCTCTAAACATGTGGACATATTTTTCGATTTCGGCTTTCGCTTGAGGACAAGCGAGGTCTAAGCTTGGGGGAGTTGATACGTCCATTTTGCATCATGCTTTTATATCGATATTTATTGCATTATGGGCTGTTATTACACATTATGTCACAATACTTATGCCTATTCTCTCTTATTTTACAAGGTTTACATAAAGAGGGAGAATGCCGGCAGCTGGGATTCTGGGCTGGAAAAGGAGCAAATATTAGAGACCTATTCTGCACAGCTCCAAAAGTCCTGAAACTTCACGGAAGTCTTTCAGAATATATAAAAAATACTGAGCGCAAGAAGTTCCAGAGGGGGGCCACACCCTGCCCACGAGGGTGGGGGCGCGCCCTACCCCCCTGGCGCGCCCCCTGCCTCGTGGGCCCCTGGTGGCCCTCCGATGCCCATCTTCTGCTATATGGAGTCTTTCGATGAGAAAAAATCATAAGCCATCTTTCCGGACGAGACTCCGCCGCCACGAGGCGGAACCTTGGCGGAACCAATCTAGGGCTCTGGCGGAGCTGTTCTGCCGGGGAAACTTCCCTCCGGGAGGGGGAAATCATCGCCATCGTCATCACCAACGATCCTCTCATCGGGAGGGGGTCAATCTCCATCAACATCTTCACCAGCACCATCTCCTCTCAAACCCTAGTTCATCTCTTGTATCCAATTCTTGTCTCTAAGTCCGGGATTGGTACCTGTGGGTTGCTAGTAGTGTTAATTACTCCTTGTAGTTGATGCTAGTTGGTTTATTTGGTGGAAGATCATATGTTCAGATCCTTTATGCATATTAATACCCCTCTGATTATGAACATGAATATGCTTTGTGAGTAGTTACGTTTGTTCCTGAGGACATGGGAGAAGTCTTGCTATTAGTAGTCATGTGAATTTGGTATTCGTTCGATATTTTGATGAGATGTATGTTGTCTCTCCTCTAGTGGTGTTATGTGAACGTCGAACTACATGACACTTCACCATTATTTGGGCCTAGAGGAAGGCATTGGGAAGTAATAAGTAGATGATGGGTTGCTAGAGTGACAGAAGCTTAAACCCTAGTTTATGCGTTGCTTCGTAAGGGGCTGATTTGGATCCATATGTTTCATGCTATGGTTAGGTTTACCTTAATACTTTTGTTGTAGTTGCGGATGCTTGCAATAGAGGTTAATCATAAGTGGGATGCTTGTCCAAGTAAGGGACAACCCAAGCACCGGTCCACCCACATACCAAATTATCAAAGTACCGAACGCGAATCATATGAACGTGATGAAAACTAGCTTGACGATATTCCCATGTGTCCTCGGGAGCGCTTTTTTTTGTCCAGGCTTGTCCTTTGCTACAAAAAGGATTGGGCCACCTTGCTGCACTTTATTTACTTTTGTTACTTGTTGCTCGTTACAAATTATCTTATCACAAAACTATCTGTTACCTATATTCAGTGCTTGCAGAGAATACCTTGCTGAAAACCGCTTATCATTTCCTTCTGCTCCTCGTTGGGTTCGACACTCTTACTTATCGAAAGGACTACGATAGATCCCCTATACTTGTGGGTCATCAACAGGCCAAGGAACACTTGGCGGCGGAGGACGTCAGGATGGCTACAGAGTGGGCGGCTTTCGCTCGGGCTCAGCAGCTTCAATCAGAGGCTTTTCGGCTCACGATGGATCTGAACGCATCAAACGAGGTCATGAGGAGAAGGCACCAGAAGACTCAATCACGTCTGCCTCTGACTTACGATCCTAGGAACCTCTTCCACACACCCGGGCCGGTCCCAGTAACCCGCCGAGGCAAACCGGATTACAACACCCGGGGCTGGGGCGCCGTTCAGCCACGGCTATGGAACCCCCTCGTGTGAATACTGCTCCGCCTCATTATACACCACACCACCGGGTCATTTTTCTAACCCTTTGGAGAATCTGATCGCTGCATCGGCACGTTTGGCGGCTCTCCCATGGAAGGCGACTCTCCGACGGCTGAAAAGCGAAGGGTCAGAGAACTTCTTCAGACGGCTCTGGCACAGCAGGAGGCATACTCTTATAGTCGAGACAGATTCATTCAACCCCTCGCCCAAGCCGGAGCCCGAGCTATAGCAGGCATATGGATTCAGCAGCCGTGTCAAGCAACGCCCAGCGCCGTAACAGCCCACGCAGGCATGACCCGCACGTGATGGAGCTCTTAACTTGGTTGACCAGGATAGGATCCGCCAAGAGGCTGAGCGGGCGGTTCAACAGGCAGCTGAGCAGGCGGCTCACCAAGCTTTTCTGGTTTATCCGACGACCTCTGTTGAAGCAGGTGTGGCCACAAGGACAGGAGGTGTCCCTTGCTTGGTGCGGCTCTACGTAATGAGCGTTTGCCAAAGGATTTCAAGGGGCCTCGGAAGGTGCCTAATTACACAGCCGACTTAAGCCCCGGGGCATGGATTGAAAGTTATGAGATGGCCATGGAATTGCTGGAGGTCAGTGACGCAGCAATGGCTAAATACTTCACTATGATGCTGGATGGAACGACCCGCACTTGGTTAAAGGGACTGCCACTAATTCCATTGGTTCCTGGGCCGAGTTAAAGGCCCGGTTTATTCAGAACTTTAAAGATACATGCAAGCAGCCCATGTCGATTGTGGACTTGACTAATTGCAAGCAAGAGGAAGGTGAGTCCATGACCCATTGGGTGCGCTGGGTAAAGGAAATAATACATTCATCTGATAAGATGGATGCCGAGCTCTGCGGTCTTAATGTTGGAGAAAAATTGCCGTTTTGAACCTCTGAAATAGAAGCTAGGGCGGCTCAAAGCGCGATTGTAATGACATGGGCCAGCTGATGGCGGCTCTAGTCAAATATGCCGATTCATATAGTACCAAAGATCCTGCGTCTGATGAAGAGAAGACAGGGAAGGGAAAGAAGAACGGCAACGCTAAGGGTCTTCAGCATAACCCGACAAATCAAGGAGGTAATAATAAACGTAAGGCTGACGGCAGCTCGGAGTTTGTGGCGAATGCGCAAGGCAACAATCAACGGCGTAAGGGGAGGCCACCTCCTCGGTCAGGCGGGTCAGGTCCCACCCTCGAGCAGTTGCTAAATGAACCCTGTCCAAGACACGGCACCCGGGAGAAGCCGGCCACCCATCTATGGAAAGACTGTACGATCATGAAGGCTTTCAAGAATTCTAACATGTTCGACGGTAATCATGGACCTGGCAGCGCACAGGCGGTGGGGCTTTCATGGCCCGGGCGGCATTCAGGCGGTGGCTGGTTTTCATGGCCAGGGCCCAAGGTAATCAGGGTGGTTATAATCAGCAATCTGGCCAAGGAGGTCAGCAGCAGCAATCCGGGTTCAGAGTAACCCAAAGCAGCTAAGTAGTGGGCTGTTGGGGAACGTAGTAATTTCAAAAAAATTCCTACGCACACGCAAGATCATGGTGATGCATAGCAACGAGAGGGGAGAGTGTTGTCCACGTACCCTCGTAGACCGAAAGCGGAAGCGTTAGCACAACGCGGTTGATGTAGTCGTACGTCTTCACGATCCGACCGATCAAGTACCGAACGCACGGCACCTCCGAGTTCTGCACACGTTCAACTCGATGACGTCCCTCGAACTCCGATCCAGCCGAGCTTTGAGGGAGAGTTCCGTCAGCACGACGGCGTGGTGACGATGTTGATGTTCTACCGTTCGCAGGGCTTCGCCTAAGCACCGCTACGATATTATCGAGGTGGACTATGGTGGAGAGGGGCACCGCACACGGCTAAAAGATCCAAGAGATCAATTGTTGTGTCTATGGGGTGCCCCCTGGCCACGTATATAAAGGAGTGGAGGAGGGGGAGAGGGCCGGCCCCTATGGCGCGCCCTGGAGGAGTCCTACTCCCACCGGGAGTAGGATTCCTCCCCTTCCAAGTAGTAGGAGTAGGAGACAAGGAAGGGGAAGAGGGAAGAGAAGGAAGGAGGGGGCGCCGCCCCTCCCCCTAGTCCAATTCGGACTAGTCATTGGGGGGCGCGCGGCCTGCCTCTCTCCTCTCCCCTAAAGCCCAATAAGGCCCATATACTTCTTCCCCCGTATTCCCGTAACTCCCCGGTACTCCGAAAAATACCCGAACCACTCGGAACCTTTCCGATGTCCGAATATAGTCGTCCAATATATCGATCTTTACGTCTCGACCATTTCGAGACTCCTCGTCATGTCCCCGATCTCATCTGGGACTCCGAACTCCTTCGGTACATCAAAACATAAACTCATAATATAACCATCATCAACTTAAGCGTGCGGACCCTACGGGTTCGAGAACTATGTAGACATGACCGAGACACGTCTCCGGTCAATAACCAATAGCGGAACCTGGATGCTCATATTGGCTCCTACATATTCTACGAAGATCTTTATCGGTCAGACCGCATAACAACATACGTTGTTCCCTTTGTCATCGGTATGTTACTTGCCCGAGATTCGATCGTCGGTATCTCAATACCTAGTTCAATCTCATTACCGGCAAGTCTCTTTACTCGTTCCGTAATACATCATCCCGCAACTAACTCATTAGTTGCAATGCTTGCAAGGCTTAATGTGATGTGCATTACCGAGTGGGCCCAGAGATACCTCTCCGACAATCGGAGTGACAAATCCTAATCTCAAAATACGCCAACCCAACAAGTACCTTCGGAGACACCTGTAGAGCACCTTTATAATCACCCAGTTACGTTGTGATGTTTGGTAGCACACAAAGTGTTCCTCCGGTAAACGGGAGTTGCATAATCTCATAGTCATAGGAACATGTATAAGTCATGAAGAAAGCAATAGCAACAAACTAAACGTGATCAAGTGCTAAGCTAACGGAATGGGTCAAGTCAATCACATCATTCTCCTAATGATGTGATCCCGTTAATCAAATGACAACTCTTTGTCTATGGCTAGGAAACATAACCATCTTTGATCAACGAGCTAGTCAAGTAGAGGCATACTAGTGACACTCTGTTTGTCTATGTATTCACACATGTATCATGTTTCCGGTTAATACAATTCTAGC
>NC_053028.1:84478972-84596853 GCF_003073215.2 Triticum urartu | reverse complement strand
AATAGTCTTGATCGCGAGGGTGCGAGATTGCTGAGTCCCTGTGGCTCACAGATTACTATTACACCAGATGCAGAGCCCGATGATACCGCTTCAGGTGACGCGCTTGAGCTCAAGTGGGAGTTCGACGAAGACTCTCAACATTACTATGTTTCTTTTCCTAATGATAAGTAGTGGTGCCCAGTTGGGGGTGATTGGGACCGTGCCGCATGTTGGGTTATTTTTTATTTTGGCGCCGTAGTCAGGCCATGAGTGTTTGGTTGATGTAATGTTATTTATGTACTTGATTGACGTGGCGAGTGTAAGCCAACTATATTATCTCCCCTTTTATTCTCATATTACATGGGATGTTGTGAAGATTGTCTAACTTGCGACATATGCTTTCAATGCAATTATGCCTCTAAGTCATGCCTCGACACGTGGGAGATATAGTCGCATCGAGGGTGTTACAACCACCACACGCGCCTCGAAGAAGTCACCACGGCTGGACAGCCCCGCGAAGACGCGCAACATGCATCCTTGCGTGTCTCGTAAGCCGGCGCGCTACAGGCTGCAGATCCGGAGCAGCCCACCAGGACGGATCCGGGAGGGTATCCGCCAAGAACCATGCGGGAAAGACAAGACGGTTTGATCCGTGCGAGGGAGACATGTTCATGTGGTTCTCTTTGATGGATTCGATGAACTTTTTTTATGCTTGTAGTTGAATTACGATGTGGTCCATTTGAATTGTATATGTTTGTTTTTAAATATGGTGAATTTGTTTCAATTGTTCTAGCAAATGTTTTGAAAAATGGCAAAAAAAAATTGGAATAGGGGATCTGCTTTAGGGAAATGAGATAGGAGGAAGGTTTTGGACTTTTAGGATAGAGATTTGCTAAAAGATGACCTGAACAAATATACTGCCTCTTCACATTTATCACACGTCAAGTAGTTCTCTAAATAAGAAGCCATTCTCAAAGTAGATTTTATGAATCTTTTTTTAGTTGTAGATTTTCTAAATATAATGTTTGCAAGGATTATGTCATCACTGAGTTATGGCACCTATGGTCTTCATAAGTTTAATGAAACCCCTACTTCAAACATGATGATGGTGATTTTTCTTGTCTTCTCGTTGCCATGCCCTCGCCGCCATATCTAGGCCCGGTGATAGCCATGGGCCTGCCTTAGAGGAGCACACAGATCCCTCCGGTGCCGCCAGGGTGCCGCCGACGTACCACGGGAGCATGGCGGCTATGGGTTCTGCTCGTTCTTGAGGTGCCCCGTGAATTAGTCGAGTGCGTGCATGCAGTGTTGGAACACGACACAATTTTTGAAACCGTGAACATTTTTTCAAATTCCCGAACATTTTTTAAATTTGTAAACAATTTTTAAAAAACAATTTTTTTTGGAAATTCTGAACAAATTGTTGCATCCCGAACATTTCTTTAATTGCTGAACATTTTTTGAATTGTTGAGCAAATTTTGGAAAGTAGATCATTTTTTTTTGAATTCTCAAACTCTTTTTGAATTTATGAACAATTTTTGAAAATCGGGATCAATTTTTAAATTTTCTAACAAATTATGAAATTGCGATTTTTTTAAAATTGTGAACAGTTTTTTAAAAGGAAACATTTTTCGAATACGACAAACATTTTTTGAATTTCTGAACAAAATTTGAAAATTGTAAGAAATTTAGAAATTCCAAACACATTTTTTAGAAAAAAGAAACATAAATTCGTCAAAGTAAAGAGAAAATGAAAATAAAAGAAAAAAGAAAGAGGAAAAAGAGTAAAGGTAAAAAAGGAAGAAATTAATTTAAAAACTAAAATAAAACCAGTAAAAAAGGGTTCAGGAACCTTCTGGAAGGTTGCCAAAACCGGACAGGAAAAAGGTCGCCAAAACTGGCGTCCAGTGCACGTTCTTTATTCACTAAATGGCCTGGCCCAACGGCAATCTGCCACGGGATGTTTAATACTGGGCCGTAGAAGCATTGCTGCCGTGGTGTTCTTACCGGGCCAGATGAAGCCCAAACGAACGAGGGGCGCATAGGGCCGTTTGCCCGAGTGCAGCATGGACTTTCTCCGTTCGTTCTTTGGTTTAGTACCACCTCGCTGGTCGAGAGCGGAGAGACGGTGGACAAAGCTATAAGAGGAGGGGGAGAGGGACACTACAACTCATACCTTTCTCGGCCTTTTGGCTAAGATCAAGTGTAGTATCTGTTCTTATCAGTTTAATATCTGATATGTGGGCCATGTGCCCACAATGATATTAAATTTATTTTTTGTGGGGGAGGATCCACCACAGTGGCTTGCCATTGGGGCCCTTGGGTGTCGCCTGGGCGTTGCACTACAGCCTAGGCAGGCGCACCCCAACCAAAACTAATTTGAAAGTTCCAATTTCCCTAAAAACGTCTTCTTGCTGTACCAAACCAACGTACGATGCAAAGGTAAGAAAGTGCGCCCATAGCCCTGAACTCGGAACAATCCAAGGAATACAGACACGCTAACCTAATTTGAACCTATAATGATTTCCCTTCCAGCACCAAGTCCACCCTGGCTTTTGATTAGCAAGCAAGTTCAGTTGCATAACCCAAACAGTGGTCGGTTTAATTTTCCGGAGCAGCGTGACTGCAGAAGAAATTCTAGAGGATGCAGTAGGCCGACATCACCGGCCGATCTTAGACATATAGTGTCACAACTCAAGTGTTCTCTAAGGAACCTACCCTTTTGGTTTAATAGTCAGGCAACTGCTCACCTACTCAAGACATATTCCAAAAAACAATTTTAGGGGAGACATATTCCAATTTAGCACCCTACTGGTCAGTTTCTCCTAGATGAAAAACCTATAGGCTTGCAATCACAATGCATTGCCAAGGAGTCATTCCCCAGCACTGAAAGCTGACAGTAGAGCGACCATTTTTCAGACAGCCTCAATTCAATTGCTCTATGTTCCGCATGTGTAGTAGACCGAGCTACAATTGGTCGGTACAACTCCATATCACAAGATATTTTCCACGAAGATGTTAGTACCCTGAGGTTGATTACCTTGTCACCACACCACTTGCCCAATTTCCTTGTACACTCGATCTTCTCTTTTCGAACTGTAAGTCCTTTGCCAATAACGGTACTCTTTAAATACATCTGGTTCCAGTACACAACCCGAAGGGTGCTACTATAGTATAACAAGATGGGACAAATCGATATCTTCGGCCCATCTTGAAAGGGGGTGTCTGAATTCCTAATCTAGTTTGAGTCCAAGCCTAATCAAGTATGTAATCTTAGCACTGTAAATAAGAGGTGTGGGTCTGAGAGACGCACACGATCATTCACCCTAATTTCTTCTACTAATTGGTTCTCCAATACCGATTTTCCAGATTTGCAGGTTCAACAAACCCTTCTGGTCATGTAATAGTAAATGCTTAACAGTTCTACTAGTTGGATAATAGTTCTACTAATGGAGCGCATAAATTCCTACTGCCTCTTTTTCCTTATGGGCGATCTAGCGAAACCCAGTCATTTTGCCTAGCCAGGTCAGAGAATTGAAGTCATCCTGCAGGCTTATAGGCACATAATAGCAATAGCTCACAATGAAACGTTTCCATTTCATTACTGCTAACAATGTATGCTTATTCATAAGATGATGCTAGAACATGTTATAGGCAAATATACCGCCTTTTCACACTTATCACATGTCAGCTACTTTACAGAGGGAGTAGTTTTCTAAATGAACCAGCCATTCTTAAAGCACATTTCTAAATCTAATGTTTGTCAATAAAATTGATCACTAAGAAGCCACCACTTCTGATAACAAACTAATTTGACCATGAAGTTCGTTCTCATTCAACTGAATATCATATCCACCCAACAATTGTAATTGGTTATGCCTGCACGGGCACGGTTGAGCTAATAATGAACCCCCCTGGCCAACCCAATCGAACAAGATCAGGTGATTTTCAATGTCTTATGTAGTACCAATGGTCAATTGCAGCTAACACGGAATATTCAGAAAGAAGACCATACACTTAGAATCAATCCATGTACAATATTTCTTAGTGCACACCATACAAAAGTAGACATACAGAAGACTCTGGTTTGTATCACAGTATTGTAAAGGCTGCTAAATGAACAAATACCCATTTAACAGATACCGTGTGTATGGAAATTCAACAAATGTAAGACCACTTTAACAAGACATACCTGAAGCCAGATCCTGTCAACTATGAACTATGTTCTTCGCCTAGAGTGGTTGGCAGACCCTGGTGAGCCCTCAAATAAATCAGACAATTGACCCTCCAGGTCCTCTGGGGTGTACTTTATATACTTTCCCGAGTTTCTTCCCCCATCCACTTGACTACCATATCTTCCCAAAAAAGCACGATATGCCGGAATCACATTCTCAGATATAGATATCTTCAGCTCTTCTCGGAGCTGAGGATCTGGAACCTTCCAGAGTGTCTGGTTCCTGTAAATTTCCTCAAAGGACAAGTTGAAGTTCTTGAACTTCTCCTTGATGGACATCCTAGAACCTGAATGTCCACTGCCACTACCACTGCCGCTCCCACCCCCACTCCCATGTACATCGTCCCTCAGATAAGACAAAGTCTTCATCCAAGAAATCCTTAGGTAGCTCTTTGAGTACTGCCGAATCTTCCCGCTGCGCCTTCTTACCCAGTGATCGCCTAAAATCTTCCCAAGCTCGGAATCCTTCACCTTCTGAACAATGTAGAGCAAATTGTTCATGGAAAATATGCACTCTAGGGCAGCATCTTCATAAAGCTTAGACTTGTCCTCCAAATTGGCCTCCAGATAACACATCAGCTTCAAAAGACGCCTTCCAAGAGGGGTCATACCCTCTAAGTGTTCCGTATCCTGATCCTTATCCTCAGGTCTTTCCAAAGCATTGCTCTCATCGCCATCATCATCCAAGAGGCCATCAAGTGTCTCACTATAAACGACCAACAACCTCAAATAGTTCATGACATACCGCGTCATTGGGTGGATCTCACCAGCCGTCATTGCCCTCCGCGACGACTCCTGCTGCAGAACTTTCCCAAACTCAAAAAGGGTACCCCTCACGGCCTCCCCAAGCCTATCAAGAATTGCTTGAACATCACTGATTACACCGTCACCGGAACTTCCGAGGCACAAATCCTTCATTTCAGGGATTACCTCAGCAAGTGCCTCATACATATCAAGAATCCGTGAGAGCTTCTCGGGCGAGCGGGGGCACACAGCCACGGCGTCCCCGAAATTCAGAATCTGCATGATGCATCCTTTGGTGGACTCGACGAAGCACTCCTCCCTGAGCTCGTCGGACACAGCGAGCACCTGGTCGCAGAGGCGACGCTCACCAGCAAGCAGCACGCGCACGACCGTCTTCACCCCCTGCACCCACTTCTTCATCTTGTCGTTGAGCTGCTTCCACTCCACGCGCTGCACCTCGTCGATGCTGAGGCGCTCCACGCCCAGCACGGAGAGGTATTCGTCGAGCAGGTCGCGCCGGATGTTGCAGTAGGCGTCGGCTAGCTCGCGCGCGTACCCCGCACGCGCCATCCGGTCGGCGATGGCCCGCAGGTCGTCCACGGCCTCGGGGCGCACGGGGTCGAACGCGTGGTCGTCGAACGGGCTCACCAGGGGCCCGCCGCGCGCGGTCTCCGGCGTGGCGTCCACGCTGTGCGGCGTGGCGGCGTCGAAGTCGAGGTCGTCGAAGGATCCGAGGGAGAGGCGGCGGAGCGAGAAGCAGAGGCCCGTGGGGTCCAGCGGCACGGCGTGGCGGACCATGTGGTGGCGGAGCTCCTCCTCGAGGCGGGCCATGGCGAGCTGCACGGCGACGCCGGCGCGGCCGGCGCCCGCGCCGCCGCGCGCGAGGTGCTCGACGGCGACGTCGACGGCGGTGAGGTACTGCGCGATGTCCTGCTCGTGGGCCTCGAAGACGAGGGCCTCGGGGGTGGCGTCCCAGAGCAGGATGAGCTGCTCGGCGGCGTCGAAGGCGGCCGCGGAGGAGATGGAGATCTCGGGCGGCTCCGCGGAGGAGGAGAGGTCGGCGGAGGGGAACAGGTCGGCGGTGATGGAGGAGAGGCGGTTGTCGAAGCCGGAGAGGATGCGGATCATGTCGTCGGCGGCGTTCTTGGAGGTGGCCAGGGACTTGACGATGTGCTGCGCGGCGGCGAGGACCTTGTCGCTGTCGCTGCCGCCGCCGCCGCCGCCGGTAGCGGCCGATTCCGGGGGCGGCGGGGGCGCCGCCGACATGGCCGGCCGGTGCGGATGGTGCCCGGTTGGGGATTGGTGGAGCTGAGGTAGGGTCTTGGCGCTTGCTGCTGCTGCAGTGCTGCTGCGGCGGCCTCTCTGACTAGTGGATTGGAGTAGAAAGTCTTCGTTCAGTCATGGCCGCGCTGGGGCTTCTGGAAGTGCGGAAATGGGGAAATCACTTGATTGCAATGTTTGTTTTCATGTGATTCTTTTCTTTTTTTGAGTAAGTCATCTGATTCGGACGCGGAGTTTCTGCACCCGAGCTCAAATAAGCTCGGATGAACAGTAAAATCAAAACTAAATCAATTTTTTTTAAAAAAATCCATTTTTTTTGAGAGAAACATTGACAAAAGTTCTAAGTGCTTGCAAAAATTCGCCATGAAATCACATTTCTAGAAGGCGTGGCAAAAAAAACAAAATCAATACTCTGAAAAAGCTACTTTCAAAAGCATTTTGGAGCACTGAATTTATTTTTTTTGCCACGCTTTACAGGAATGTGATTTCATGATGAATTTTTGCAAGCACTTAGAACTTTTGTCAATGTTTCTCCCAAAAAAATTTGGAATTTTTTGATTTTTTTTGATTTTATTGTTCACCGAGCTCAAATGAGCTCGGGAGCAGAAAGGCACTTTCGATCTGATTTTTTTTCTTCTGATTCTTATTTTTCTAACATCAGTACATACATGCATACACTCATTCCTATAAACGCACACACGCACACTCTATCTCTATGAGCACCTCCGAAAGACTGAGCCGACATATCATCTTAAGATTTACGAAGTCACCGTAGACGCCTCGTCGTCGACGGGAACGTCTCCTTCCACTGAATGCGCATCGCCGGAAATCTGAAATAAATTCAAAATTAATGTGAGCACCAGGATTTAAACCCTGATGGGTTGGAGATACCACAGTCCCTCTAACCATTCAACCACAAGTTGGTCCGCTCTTCTTCTGATTCTTATTTAATTGAGTTTGCGCCGAAGTTTGTTGATTGGGCTTACATATCTTTGTTTTATATTTTTCTTGATAACTATTGGAAATGAGATGCCCTCTAAATATCTTTTAAAAAAGAATTAATTCCATGTTTACCCCCAAGATTCATCAAATTGGCAGGTTTTACCCATTTTTGAGAAAGTCCCCATTTTACACGTTTGTGACACATTTTATCTCATTGGATTTTTTTTTCCTGGAACGAGTTCTGACTAGGCATGGCAGTAGGCAGTTTTTATTTTGTGCTGGACTGAGTCTGGTTTTTCCCTCTCTGGAAAAAACTAGTTCAGACCGGCCCGCACCCTAGTCTCCTCCTGTACGCTCTCTCGGCTCGAACCCTAGTTCCGAAATCGCCTCGCCGACCGCCTTTGTCGTCTTCATCGAGCCTTCCAGACATCGCCTCGCCATGTCCTTCCCCAGCTCGATCCGGTCAGCTCTGCGCGACCGCACTGTTGTGGTGCCACTGATCCCTTGCCCTGACTGTGGCATGGTGGGCAAGTTCTACATGTCCAACACCGAGGAGCACGATAGTTGAGTGTTTTACAAGTGCAAGAAGCATAGTACAAGCTGTTGGGAAACGTATCATGCAATTTCAAAAAAAAAATCATACGCTCACGCAAGATCTATCTAGGAGATGCATAGCAACAAGAGGGGGAGAGTGTGTCTACGTACCCTCGTAGACCGAAAGTGGAAGCGTTTGACAACGCGTTGATGTAGTCAAACTTCTTCTTGTTCCGACCGATCAAGTACCGAACGTATGGCACCTCCGAGCTCTGCACACATTCAACTCGATGACGTCCCTCGAACTCTTAATCCAGCAAAGTGTCAAGGAAGAAGATGAGTTCCGTCAGCATGACGACGTGGTAACGGTGACTGTGAAGTGATCCGCGCAGGCTTTGCCTAAGCACTATGAAGATATGACCGAAGGCGTAAACTATGGAGGGGGGCGCCACACATGGCAAACAATTGTTGGTATGTGTCCTAGGCGCCCCCTCCCCACATATATATAGGTGGGAGGGGGAGGGGAATAGCCTTGGGGCGCCCTAAGTAGGAGGAATCCTACTTGGGGGCCTAGTCCAATTCGTCCCCCCCCCCCCGTTACCATATTTTCCGGAGGGGAAAGGAAGGAGGAGGGAAGGAATGGGGAGGCCGAATCCCTCCCCTTCCTTCTCTCTTCTCCTCTTTCCTTTCTCCCCTGGTTCGGCCCATATGGGGGGCACAACAGCCCCTGATGGCTGCTGCGTTTCCTCTCTTGGCCCATTAGGCCCATATCTTTTGCCGGGGGTGCCCGGAACCCCTTCCGGTGACCTGATATGTACCCGGTACTCTCCGGAACACTTCCAGTGTCCGAATACTATCGTCGTACATATCAATATTTACCTCTCGACCATTTCGAGACTCCTCGTCATGTCCGTGATCTCATCCAGGACTCCGAACAACATTCGGTCACCAAATCACACAACTCATATAATACAAAATCGTCATCGAACGTTAAGCGTGCGGACCCTACGGGTTCGACAACTATGTAGACATGAGCGAGACACCTCTCCGGTCAATAACCAATAGCATAACATGGATGCTCATATTGGCTCCTACATATTCTACGAAGATCTTTATCGGTCGAATCGTTATGACAACATACGTTATTCCCTTTGTCTGTCGGTATGTTACTTGCCCGAGATTCGATCATCGGTATCTTCATACCTAGTTCAATCTCATTACCAGCAAGTCTCTTTACTCGTTCTGTAATACATCATCTTGCAACTAACTCCTTAGTCACTTTGCTTGCAAGCTTCTTGTGATGTGTATTACCGAGAGGGCCCGGAGATATCTCTCCGATACTCGGAGTGACAAATCCTAATATTGATCTATGCCAACTCAACAAACACCTTTGGAGATAACTGTAGAGCATCTTTATGATCACCCAGTTACTTGTGACGTTTGATAGCACACAAGGTATTCCCCCGGTATCCGGGAGTTGCATAATCTCATAGTCGGAGGAATATGTATTTAACATGAAGAAAACAATAGCAATAAACTTTGAACGATCAATATGCTAAGATAACGGATGGGTCTTGTCCATCACATCATTCTCCTAATGATGTGATCCCGTTATCAAATGACAACTCATGTCTATGGTTAGGAAACCTTAACCATCTTTTGATCAACGAGTTGGTCGAGTAGAGGCTCACTAGGGACACGGTATCCACACATGTATTTAAGTTTCCGGTCAATACAATTCTAGCATGAATAATAAACCTTTATCATGATTAAACAAATATAATAATAACCATTTTATTATTGCCTCTAGGGCATATTTCCATCACAAGCCATGATCTTGTTGTTGTCTTAGGTCTAGAGCTGTTTTTTGCTAGCTCCAAATTTCTAATTTTTTTTGTGTGCTTGATAGATAATTTGTGATTTCTGGTGATGGATCTAGAGTATGTTGAGCATTGAATTAGTACACGGGTGCTTGTTGGTGATGTTGCTGTTGATGCAATTGGTGGACCAGATGACATAATAGAAGAGCTTGATCAAGCAGGAGTTGATAGAGGGAGGAGTGTAGGTACAGACATAGGCAATGTATGCAACCATATTCATAGCAATGCGGCCGCCATGAACAAGTAGCAAGTAGCTATGTTGTTAGGTTTAGGGAGAGAAGTGGTGTTTGTGATGAAGCTGGTGTTGGGAGGTGTTATGCTACTGAGTGTGTTGTGTCTGTTGTTGGTTCTGATGAAATGGCGTAGTGGTTCTATGAACTGGTGCTACTTAGTCAGTTCTAAAGAAATGTATATGCAACTTGCAGTAGCACTTTATTTTGCTATATGCATCTGAACTAGTACTTTGCTTTACTATAGTGATGAGGGATGATCAATGGTAGTGCCGGTTTGGAAGTAGCAATGTTGTAAGAGATGGTCAATCCTATTTTTGTATTACTATGGTTGTCATATGACGAATGAATGAAAATTTGCACAATGTTGACATTATCAATGGTACATTTTTTTCTTGCAAATGTCATGGCCACTTCATGCATTTAAACATGGCAGAAATGATATTTGGAAGTACGAATAAGGTTTTTCAAATAAATGTGCTTTCAAGTACCAATTGACAAACAAAGGGATAGCATATTGACATTTAGTTTTTGTTTTAGACAATGCATTTTTAGTCCAGTTTAGAAGCATATTGTAACGCCCTCGATGCGGCTATAGCTCCCACGTGTCGGGGCATGACTTAGAGACATAACCGCATTGAAAGCAATGTCGCAAGTTAGGCAATCATCACAACATCCCATGTAATATATAATAAAAGGGGGAGATACATAGTTGGCTTACACTCGCCACGTCACATCAAAGTACATAAATAACATCCATCATTCAAACACTCATGGCCCGACTACGGCGCCAAAATAGAAAAGAACCCAACATGCGACAAGGCCCCGAATCAAACCCCAACTAGGCACCACTACTGATCATCAGGAAAAGACACGTAGTAACGCTGAGAGTCTTCGTCGAACTCCCACTTGAGCTCATACTCGTCACCTGGAGCGGAATCACCTGGACCTGCATCTGGAGTTATAGTAATCTGTGAGCCACAGGGACTCAGCAATCTCGCACCCTCGCGATCAAGACTATTTAAGCTTATAGGAAGGGTAAGGCAAAAATATGTGGAGCTGCAGCAAGCAACTAGCATATATGGTGGCTATCTTATTCGCAAAAGAGAGCGAGAAGAGGAGGCAAAGCACGAGCGAGAAACTAGAGAGCAACCTGCGCAAACATTACTCCAACACCGTGTCCGCTTCCCGGACTCCGCCGAGAAGAGGCCATCACGGTAACACACTCAGTTGATTCATTTTAATTAATTAAGGTTCAAGTTATCTACAACCGGACATTAACAAATTCCCATCTGCCCATAACCGCGGGCACGGCTTTCGAAAGTTCAATCCCTGCAGGGGAGTCCCAACTTAGCCCATGACAAGCTCTCACGGTCAACGAAGGAATAGACCTCCTCCCAAGACATTCCGATCAGACTCGGTATCTCGGTAACTCAAGACACTTCGACAGGTTAAAACAAGACTAGCAACACCGCCCGAATGTGCCGACAAATCCCGATAGGAGCTGCACATATCTCTTTCTCAGGGCACACTCAGATTATCTAAACTTCTGGTAGGCCAGCCCAGAGTTACCCCTGGTAGCCACCGGCGGCTGACGGTTTGGACCAACACTCAGAGGAGCACTGGCCCGGGGGGGTTAAAATAAGATGACCCTTGAGTCTGCAGAACCCAAGGGAAAGAAAAGGCTAGGTGGTAAATGGTAAAACCAAGGTTGGGCATTGCTGGAAAAGTTTTAATCAAGGCGAACTATCAAGGGGTTCCCATTATAACCCAACCGCGTAAGGAACGCAACAATCCGGGAACATAACACCGATATGACGGAAACTAGGGCGGCAAGAGTGGAACAAAACACTAGGCGAGAGGCCGAGCCTTCCACCCTTTACCAAGTATATAGATGCATTAATATAACATAGCAATATAGTGATATCCCAACAAGTAAGTAAATGTTCCAACAAGGAACGAACTCCAATCTTCACCTGCAACTAGCAACGCTATAAGAGGGGCTTAGCAAAGCAGTAACATAGCCAATCAACGGTTTGCTAGGATCATGGTGGGTTAGAGGTTCAACATGGCAATTGGGAGGCTGACAAGCAAAAGGTAGGCATCGTAGCATTGGCATAGCAAAAGAGCGAGCAAACTAGCATAGCAAAGATAGTAGTGATTTCGAGGGTATGATCATCTTGCCTGCACAGTTGTCAGAGTTGACTGGATCCTCACAAGCAAACTCAACGGGCTCCTCGGTAGCGAACTCGTCTCCTGGCTCTACCCAAACAAGACAAACAAGCAACAAGGATACAATCAACCACGTGCAAACTCAAACAAAAAGATGCAATGATGACATGCTATGCGGGATGCGATGCGGGATGCAAAATGCAAGATATGACAGGAAATGCATGAACCTGGCCTCAACTTGGAATTCCAAGGGTGGCACTGGAAAGATGAGATGAAATCTCTTGAAAACGATATAAAGAACGCCGGAATCGGAGTTACGGTTTGGAAATGGCAAGCGATTCAAAATTGACACCGGTCTGCGATTTACAGCAAGTAGGCATCTAAATGCAACGAAACGAACATGCTACAGCCACCAAACATGACAACAAAATACATGACAGGTATGCACACAAGATGCTTAACAAAAGACTAGCACTGAGCCACGGCTAATTCATCCATTATGAGGTTCAAACAAGCATGGCAAAAACGCAAATGCAAAACAGATTCCAGACTTAGTGAAATTAACACTTGTCTGAAATCTCAGATCGTGAAGCCCTCTTCGGAGCAGCAAAACAACATGATACATGACCTGATTATGACAAGGAAGAACATGGCATGGAGCTACTCAACAAGCTTAACAAAAGACTTAAAGTGACCTGGGGCCAAAAGGGTTCACAAAATATACTAACGGGCACACGAGCATGGCTAAAACACAATCAGTTTTTAGACTTAGTGAAAACTGAGACATGCTGAAATATAACTCACGAAGGCATGTAAACGAGCTCGATGCACTCACTACGTTGCAAGTCATGGCAAGGCAAGCATACATCCATTAAGAAGGCACAAAATGCTAGCTAGACATGGCAATAACAATGGCATAGCATGCACGGATCAACTACAATAACATCGGCAAAATCGCAAACAAGTTGACGATCTGCCCAGATTCACCACGAAGCAAAAGTAGAGCTCGATTGACTCAAGCTAGGGTGCTCCATAATTGCAAACAAAGACATGGATGGATAGAGCATAAAAAGATTAACAAAACTCCTTTATTGATCATCCTCAAAAGAGGCACGGATCACTAGGAAACAACATGAACATATGGCATCATGAACTAAATAATCCCAGACTTTGTGAAAACTACCAAGTTCCTGAAAACAGATTACCGGGTGACTCACTTTGCAAGCTTGCACAAGTCACCACACACATCAAAAAAATGCATGGGTTGCACCTCTGGAAAGAAGACAAAATCCTTAACAAAACATATGAAGGACTCGCAGGCATATCATGCACACAACAATCATGGCAAAAATGACAAAAGTCTAAGATGAACTAGCAGATCTGACAATTAACTCACAAAGCCTCCTTCTAGCAGCATTTCGGGCATCAAGATGAACTCAAATGAAAATGATGCAATGGAACGAAATGATGTACTCATCGAGGCGAACATTTTGATATGCTATATGCCCAAATCGGAGCTACGGATGCAAAGTAACGGGGCCTCGAACAGGAGCATATGGAGTAAAAAATCTAGGGACTTAGCAAAAAAAACAACCTCTGGATCTGGATCTAGGGTTCGCATGGAAACCGAGGCGCGGCGCTGCACTGTTCACCGGTCGGCGCGGAAGCCGAGGACGACCGGCGCCGGAGCCGGTGGAGATCGCCGGCGAGGGAGAAGAAGGCCGGGGCGGCGAGGGTGGCCGCGGGGGGCGGCGCTCGCCGTGGAGGGAGGCGGCGGAGCTCCGGCCACCGGAGTCGAGTGGCGGGGCGGCGGGGCGCTCCGGCCACCGGAGTTGATGGACGGGGCGGCGGGGCGCTCCGGCCGCCGGAGTTGAGGAAGGAGGCGGCGGGGCGCTCGCGGGAGGAGCCGGGCGGCGGGGCAAAGAAGACGGGCCGCGGGGGCCGGCTTCGGGCTCCCCGGCCCGCGGCGGCGGCGAGGTGGCGGCTGCCACGTGGCGCGGCTTGATTGGCGGCGGCGGGCGGCGGCGGACACGTCCGGCCCAAATCGGACGTGTCCGTCGGCGGGAGGTGCGGCGGATCTGAGATTTTTAGGGTTTCGGGGAGAGGGGAGATCCGAAAACGGAGGGGGTGTATTTATAGGCATAAGTGGAGTTAGGAGAGTCCAAATGAGGTGCGGTTTTCGGCCACGCGATCGTGATCGAACGCTCTAGGACATGGAGCAGAGTTAGGTGGGTTTTGGGCCAAATTGGAGGGGTGTTGGGCTGCAACACACACGAGGCCTTTTCGGTCCCTCGGTTAACCGTTGGAGTATCAAACGAAGTCCAAATGATACGAAACTTGATAGGCGGTCTACCGGTAGTAAACCAAGGCCGCTTGGCAAGTCTCGGTCCAATCCGGAAATGTTTAATCCCCACACACGAAAGAAAGGTAGAAATGACCACCGGAGGAGAACGAAGCGCTGGAATGCAAAACGGACAACGGGGAAAATGCTCGAATGCATGAGATGAACACGTATGCAAATGCAATGCACATGATGACATGATATGAGATGCATGACAACGATAACAACACACGGAGACAAAGACCCGAACCCGAGAAAATAAATATAACTTAACGCCGGAAATGGCAAGAGTTGGAGTACAAATAGGGAAAGTTACATCCGGGGCGTTACACATATGTACTTTCTTCAGGCTAAAACTGGTACCAAATTTTAAACAAATAGTACAAAAGAAATTACCAATTGAACGAAGAGATATCATACTGATTTTTGTACCCATTTTTAGATTGTTCAAACTAAAGCCGGAACTAAAGCTTAAGATCACACTTACTAGCAAATTGGTGTAGAAAATATGCCCTAGAGGCAATAATAACAGCTACTCCCTTCGTCCAAAATAAGCTACTCAACTTTGTACTAAGTTTAGTACAAAGTTGAGTTGCCTATTTTGGGTCGGAGGGAGTATTATTTATCTCTGATGTCTACTATGCAACTTTATTCTTGTAGACACGTGTTGGGCCTCCAAGCGCAGAGTTTTGTAGGATAGTAGCAATTTTCCCTCAAGTGGATGACCTAAGGTTTATCAATCCGTGAGAGGTGTAGGATGAAGATGGTCTATCTCAAACGACCCTGCAACCAAATACAAGAAATCTCTTGTGTCCCCAACACACACAATACAATGGCAAATTGTATAGGTGCACTAGTTCGGCGAAGAGATGGTGATAAGAGTGTAATATGGATGGTAGAAATATATTTTTATAATCTGAATAAATAAAAAACAGCAAGGTAGCAAATAGTAAACGATCGAGCACAAAAACGGTATTGCAATGCTTGAAAACAAGGCCTAGGGTCCGTACTTTCACTAGTGCAATCTCTCAACAATGCTAACATAGTTGGATCATATGATTATCCCTCAAAGTGCAATAAATAATCACTCCCGAGTTCCTATTAGTGGAGAACAAAAGATAGAAATTGTTTGTAGGGTACGAGACCACCTCAAAGCTATTCTTTCCGCTCGATCTATTCAAGAGTTCGTACTAAAATAACGCAAAGCTATTTTTTTCCTTCCAATCTATCCTAGAGTTCGTACTAGAATAACACCAAAGCATATTCATATTCATAATACTCAATCCACACAAAGAACTACAAAGAGACCCCAAAGTTTCTATCGGAGAAAAGATAATAAGAACGTGCATCAACCCCTATGCATAGATTACCCTAATATCACCGCGGGAATCCGCAAGTTGAGTGCCATAACGTATATCAAGTGAATCAATATGATACCCCATTGTCACCTCAAGTATTCATACCGCAAGACATACATCATGTGTTCTCAAATCTGAATATTCAATCCGACATGACAAAACTTCAAAGGGTAAAGATTTAATTCATCACAACAAGAGTATAGAGGGGAGAAACATCATATGATCCATCTATATTAACAAAGCCCATGATATAGATCACGAGAGAGAGAGAGAGATCAAACACATAGCTACTGGTACAAACCCTCATCCCCGAGAGTGGACTACTCCCTCCTCATCGTGGTGGCCGCCGGGATGATGAAGATGGCCACCGGATATGGTTCCCCCCTTCGGCAGGGTGCCAGAACGTGTCTAGATTGGTTTTCGGTGGCTACGGAGCCCTGCGGCGGTGGAACTTCTGATCTAGGTTAACCCCGAGGGGTTTTGGAATATTTGGGAATTTATAGTGCAAAGAAGGGGTGCGGGAGGCCACCGAGGTGGGCACAACCCACTTGGGCGCGCCAGGGGGCCCTCGCGCGCCCTGGTGAGTTGTGCCCCCCTCGGGGCACCCCAAGGTGCAGCTCTGGCCCATTGGGTTCCTTCTGGTCCAAAAAAATCTCCGTAAAGTTTCGCGGTGTTTGGACTCCGTTTGATATTTATTTCCTGCGATGTAAAAAACAAGCAAAAAAATAGCAACTGGCACTGGGCGCTGGGTCAATAGGTTAGTCCCAAAAAATTATATAAAGTTGATATAAAATGATTGTAAAACACCCAAGAATGATAATATAACAGCATGAATACTTCATAAATTATAGATACGTTGGAGACGTATCAGCATCCCCAAGCTTAATTCCTACTCGTCCTTGAGTAGGTAAATGATAAAAGAAATAATTTATGAAGTGTGAATTCTAGCAAAGTGCATAAGTTTGATCAATGATAATTTCAATCACTTTTCCTAGCATCATGACAACAACTCTTTCTTATAAAATTTCTCATGTTTAAAGTAGCAACCAATTCACATGTTAAGGTTCAAACAATGAATTCTCTTGAAACTCAACACCATATGTTCTTAGTCACCAAGCAATTGCAATTCAACTTATTCAATAGAGTTTAAGTAAGAGCTCCACATACTCAACCATCATATAGTCTTCTATGATTGCTAACACTCACCTTGTACACATGAGCAAAACGTTTCAACCGGACACACAGAAAGATAGGGGCTTATAATTTCGCCTCCCAACGTATTCACCTCAAGGGTGATGTCAACAATAATAACTCATGCTACCCATATCCAACTGGATATATGTGCCTAGATCTTTCCTCACCACATGATGCTTGCCAAAAGAGAAAAATAAAAAGGAATAGAGAGAAGAGCTTTGACTCTTTACATAAAAGTAAATACATAAAAGTAAAAGATAGGCCCTTCGCAGAGGGAAGCAGAGGTTTCCATGCGCTTATTTGTTTGTATGCTCAATCCCTTAGTGCAAAAGAACGTCACGTTACATTGCCCCTTGTGATAGCGACCTTTATTATGCAGTCTGTCGCTTTTATTATTCACCATCACAAGTTCGTGCAACACTCAATTTTCTCTTACACCAAATGATCTCACACTTTTAGAAGCAATTTTTATTGCCTTTTTGCACCGATGAAAACTTACTTGAAGGATCTTGCTCAATCCTTAGGTAGGTATGGTGGACTCTTGAAAATAATATTTGGGTTTAAGGGTTTTTGGATGCACAAGTAGTATCTCTACTTGGTGCCGAATTTTTGGCTAGAAAAGATGGGGGGGGGGCAAGCACCACATGTTGAAGGATCTATGACAATATAACTTCTATGTGAATATGAACAAACATAAATCATTACGTTGTCTTCCTTTTGCAACGTCAACAAATTTGGCATATAATATTTTGATTGGGGCTCACAATCACAAAAGATTTCCATGATAGTGTATTTGCATGTGAAAGTTCTCTTCCTTATACTAATTATTCGTGAATTGTTTGTATGACCAATATTGTGATTGTCAAGCCTCAAAAGATTTCACTTTCTAAACCCAATGTGAAGCTACCACTAGGCATGATATGATTTCAACTTCATGGCATTCAATTTATTCAACAATTTACTCATAGGATATAAGTGAAGCACAAGAGTAAATGACATAGAAACAAGCTTCGTTGACGGGATGTGAATGCCGCTTACTTAGCCTCCCTGGCAACTATTTGAGGACTCTATTTTATTTAAAAACTTTAATATCTAAGTATTTTATTAAAACAACAAGAAAAATGAAAATAAAATGACATTCTAAGAATAACACAACTCATGTGAAGAAGCAAAAACTTAGGCTCAACCGATACTAACCGATAATTGTTGATGAAGAAAGGTGGGATGCCTACCGGGGCATCCCCAAGCTTAGATGCTTGAGACTTCTTGAAATATTATTTTGGGATGCCTTGGGCATCCCCAAGCTTGAGCTTTTGTCTCTCCTTAATTCCGTTTATATCACAGTTTCCCTAAATCTTAAAAGCTTCATCCACACAAAACTCAACAAGAACTCGTGAGATATGTTAGAAATCTCTTGTGTCCCCAACACACCCAATACAATGGCAAATTGTATAGGTGCACTAGTTCGGCGAAGAGATGCTGATAAGAGTGCAATATGGATGGTAGAAATAAATTTTTATAATCTGAATAAATAAAAAACAGCAAGGTAGCAAATAGTAAACGAGCACAAAAACGGTATTGCAATGCTTAAAAACAAGGCCTAGGGTCCGTACTTTCACTAGTGCAATCTCTCAACAGTGCTAACTTGGTTGAATCATATGATTATCCCTCAAAGTGTAATAAAGAATCACTCCCGGGTTCCTATTAGCGGAGAACAAAAGATAGAAATTGTTTGTAGGGTACGAGACCACCTCAAAGCTATTCTTTCCGCTTGATCTATTCAAGAGTTCGTACTAAAATAACGCAAAGCTATTTTTTCCGTTCGATCTATCCTAGAGTTCGTACTAGAATAACACCAAAGCATATTCATATTCATAATACTCAATCCACACAAGAAATACAAAGTGACCCCAAAGTTTCTATCGGAGAAAAGATAAAAAGAACGTGCATCAACCCCTATGCATAGATTACCCCAATATCACCGCGGGAATCCGCAAGTTGAGTGCCATAACGTATATCAAGTGAATCAATATGATACCCCATTGTCACCTCAAGTATTCATACCACACGACATACATCATGTGTTCTCAAATCTGAACATTCAATCCGACATGACAAAACTTCAAGGGGTAAAGATTCAATTCATCACAACAAGAGTATAGAGGGGAGAAACATCATATGATCCATCTATATTAAAAAATCCCATGATATAGATCACGAGAGAGAGAGAGGTTAAACACATAGCTACTGGTACAAACCCTCAGCCCCGAGGGTGGACTACTCCCTCCTCATAGTGGTGGCCGCCGAGATGATGAAGATGGCCACCGGAGATGATTCCCCCCTCCGGCAGGGTGTCGGAACGGGTCTAGATTGGTTTTCGGTGGCTACGGAGCCCTGCGGCGGCGGAACTTCTGATCTAGGTTAACCCTGAGGGGTTTCAGAATATTTGGGAATTTGTAGTGTAAAGAAGGGATGCGGGAGGCCACTGAGGTGGGCACAACCCACCGGGGCAAGCCAGGGCACCCCCAGGTGTAGCATTGGCCCATTGGGTTCCTTCTGGTCCAAAAAATATCTCCATTAAGTTTCACGGTGTTTGGACTCCGTTTGATATTGATTTCCTGTGATGTAAAAAAACAAGCAAAAAACAGCAAGTGGCACTGGGCACTGGGTCAATAGGTTAGTCCCAAACAATGATATAAAGTTGCTATAAAATTATTGTAATACACCCAAGAATGATAATATAACGACATGAATACCTCATAAATTATAGATACGTTGGAGACGTATCAATCTCCAAGTTTGTAGTTATGTTTATATTCCATGCTATAACTGTAATGGTCCTTGAGTCCTTATATCCATAAAGTCTGAGAGGAAAACCCATATGCATGTGTGGAATAATAAATGATAAAAATGTATTCCTGGTCGTTCCTCTAAGACTAGCTCAAGCATTGCACGATGATCACGTTTTCATGATCATGGGCATGTCTATGCCAGCAACTTTGATGACACAATGTTAGAAGAACACTTTTGTTGAATCAAACCAAATTGATGCTATGCTATGAGATAAATTCATCACAAGTTAATGGTATATAACACAAAGAAAGTTAATGTTTGCATATTCCTTGGGCCATGAGAGTATCAAGTTCCTTCATGCTTGCTTCATGAACTTTGGGGTTTGTTAAACGTTATCTGTAACTGGGTCACTATTATGGCGGCTTACTGGTTCATGGAAAAGTATGACAATGAACTAAATAGCTCATGATTGGTATTTGCTCCTCCGACGATGAAGGGATATTCTTAGGGCCCTCTTGGTGTTACGATATTGGTACTTACTTTTTGTGATCCGGAAGTGGAGCAGAAAGTATTCACACCTACTTCCCTAGAGGTGACGCTGAGTTATCGAACCCATGGGAGGAAGGTACCCTTTAAGATAAGGTCTCTACCAAGCTTTTGTTAAAGAAACACTTCCAGCTTTTGACCAGATCAAAATCAAACAACCTTGAGTTGAACACTTATAATAAAAATAGGTACGGGTATGAGGCCTTAATGCTTACAACCATGTATTTGTGCTGGGACCAAACATGATCTTAATTTGTGCGCTGGAAGTCACCCATCGAGATGTGCTTGTTATGAACCAAAGTGGGGGATGTGTCCAAATTACATCTTGACCGACACGCGTCCTGCATGAAGAGTCAGTTGTCCAACCGAAGGCCCTATCCGCCTCATAGGGTTGCCTCGATAAATAAGATTCTAATAATCAGACAAGAGCTTTGGACGTTTAATGACTACACCTCTTGAATCGCCAGAGATAGGATTTGTGTTACCGCACTAAACCCTTCTATCACTGATGTTCAGAATAACACTTCCCGTTTTCCCTTCCCTTAGCCTCTCTGTGCCTCACTCTCCATGATCCTGAGTACCTGCAGGGATGAAGAATGCAGACAAGACAAGAGACATCTACGCAACAATTTTATTTCACAGATATAGGATGTTAATTAAAAGCACTTCCATTGATCCGCACAACAAATACAGAGGGTTACAAGGCTCTTGCCTCAACCCATACCTTACTGAACTACTCACACATGGAGATCGGATCACATGAAGAACACATAATGGAGATTGATTGATTGGTAATATGTCTTACAATGAATGTCGTGTGATATGCATGATTACAAGTATGATCTAGTGGAAGAAGAACTATGGTGGTGATGGTGTCTATGGAGATGGAAATGGCGGCGGCTAGGATTGATGAACATTGATGTCTACTACACAACCTTCTTCTTGTAGACGTTGTTGGGCCTCCAAGTGCAGAGGTTTGTAGGACAGTAGCAAATTTCCCTCAAGTGGATGACCTAAGGTTTATCAATCCATAGGAGGCGTAGGATGAAGATGGTCTCTCTCAAGCAACCCTGCAACCAAATAACAAAGAGTCTCTTGTGTCCCCAACACACCCAATACAATGGTAAATTGTATAGGTGCACTAGTTCGGCGAAGAGATGGTGATACAAGTGGTATATGGATGGTAGATAAAGGTTTTTGTAATCTGAAAATATAAAAACAGCAAGGTAACTAATGATAAAAGTGAACGTAAACGGTATTGCAATGCGTTGAAACAAAGCCTAGGGTTCATACTTTCATTAGTGCAAGTTCTCTCAAAAATAATAACATAAATGGATCATATAACTATCCCTCAACATGCAACAAAGAGTCACTCCAAAGTCACTAATAGCGGAGAACAAACGAAGAGATTATGGTAGGGTACGAAACCACCTCAAAGTTATTCTTTCCAATCAATCCATTGGGCTATTCCTATAAGTGTCACAAACATCCCTAGAGTTCGGACTAGAATAACACCTTAAGACACAAATCAACCAAAACCCTAATGTCACCTAGATACTCCAATGTCACCTCAAGTATCCGTGGGTATGATTATATGATATGCACCACACAATCTCAGATTCATCTATTCAACCAACACATAGAACCTCAAAGAGTGCCCCAAAGTTTCTACCGGAGAATCACGACGAAAACGTGTGCCAACCCCTATGCATAGGTTCATGGGCGAAACCCGCAAGTTGATCACCAAAACGTACATCAAGTGAATCACGTGGTATCCCATTGTCACCATAGATACGCACGACAAGACATACATGAAGTGTTCTCAAATCTTTAAAGACTCAATCCGATAAGATAACTTCAAAGGGGAAACTCAATTCATTACAAGAGAGTAGAGGGGGGAGAAAAAATCATAGGATCCAAATATAATAGCAAAGCTTGCGATACATCAAGATCGTGCCAAATCAAGAATACGAGAGAGAGATCAAACACATAGCTACTTGTACATACCCTCAGCCCCGACGGAGAACTACTCCCTCCTCGTCATGGAGAGCACCGGGATGATGAAGATGGCCACCGGAGAGGGATTCCCCCCTCCAGCAGGGTGCCGGAATGGGTCTAGATTGGCTTTCGGTGGCTACGAAGGCTTCTGGCGGCGGAACTCCCGATCTATTGTGCTCTCTGATCGTTTTAGGGTATATGGGTATATATAGGAGGAAGAGGTACGTCAGGGGAGCCACGATGGGCCCACGAGGGTGGAGGGCGCGCCCAGGGGGTGGGCGCGCCCCCTGCCTCGTGGCTTCCTCGTTGCTTCCCTTACGTGGACTCCAAGTCTCCCGGGTTGCTTTCCTTCCAAAAATAAGTTCCGTGAAGTTTCAGGTCAATTGGACTCCGTTTGATTTTCCTTTTCTGTGATACTCTAAAACAAGGAAAAAACAGAAACTGGCACTGGGCTCTGGGTTAATAGGTTAGTCCCAAAAATGATATAAAAGTGTATAATAAAGCCCATAAACATCCAAAACAGAAGATAATATAGCATGGAGCAATCAAAAATGATAGATACGTTGGAGACGTATCAGCATCCCCAGGCTTAATTCCTGCTCGTCCTCGAGTAGGTAAATGATAAAAACAGAATTTTTGATGCGGAGTGCTACTTGGCATAATTTCAATGTAATTCTTCTTAATTGTGGCATGAATATTCAGATCCATAAGATTCAAGATAAAAGTTCATATTGACATAAAAATAATAATACTTCAAGCATACTAACTAAGCAATTATGTCCTCTCAAAATAACATGGCCAAAGAAAGTTCATCCCTACAAAATCATATAGTTTAGTCATGCTCCATTTTCATCACACAAGAATGCTCTCATCATGCACAACCTTGATGACAAGCCAAGCATTTGTTTCATACTTTAGTAATCTCAAACTTTATAAACCTTCACGCAATACATGAGCGCGAGCCATGGACATAGCACTATGGGTGGAATAGAATATAATGAGGGGGGTTATGTGGAGAAGACAAAAATGAGAAAGTCTCACATCAACGAGGCTAATCAATGGGCTATGGAGATTCCCACCGATTGATGTTAATGCAAGGAGTAGGGATTGCCATGCAACGGATGCACTAGAGCTATAAATGTATGAAATCTCAACAAAAGAAACTAAGTGGGTGTGCATCCAACTTGCTTGCTCACGAAGACCTAGGGCACTTGAGGAGGCCCATTGTTGGAATATATAAGCCAAGTTCTATAATGAAAATTCCCACTAGTATATGAAAGTGACAAAACAAGAGACTCTCTATCATGAGGATTATGGTGCTACTTTGAAGCACAAGTGTGGAAAAGGATAGTAGAATTGTCCCTTCTCTCTTTTTCTCTCATTATTATTATTATTATTATTATTATTGGGCCTTCTCCCTTTTTTATGGCCTTTCTCTTTCTCTTTTTTTATTATTCCTCACTTGGGACAATGCTCTAGAAAATGATGATCATCACACTTCTATTCATTTACAACTCAAAGATTACAACTCGATACTAGAACAAGGTATGACTCTATATGAATGCCTCCGGCGGTGTACCGGGATTGCGATGAATCAAGAGCGACATGTATGAAAAATTATGAATGGTGGCTTTGCCACAAATACGATGTAAACTACATGATCATGCAAAGCAATATGACAATGATGAAGCGTGTCATAATAAACGGAACGGTGGAAAGTTGCATGGCAATATATCTCGGAATGGCTATGGAAATGCCATAATAGGTAGGTATGGTGGCTGTTTTGAGGAAGATATAAGGAGGTTTATGTGTGAAAGAGCGTATCATATCACGGGGTTTGGATGCACCGGCGAAGTTTGCACCAACTCTCAATGTGAGAAAGGGCAATGCATGGTACCGAAGAGGCTAGCGATGATGGAAGGGTGAGAGTGTGTATAATCCATGGACTCAACATTAGTCATAAAGAACTCACATACTTATTGCAAAAATCTACAAGTCATAAAAACCTCGGCACTACGCGCATGCTCCTAGGGGGATAGATTGGTAGGAAAAGACCATCGCTCGTCCCCGACCGCCACTCATAAGGAGGACAATCAAATAACACCTCATGTATCAAATTTGTTACACAACGTTTACCATACGTGCATGCTACGGGACTTGCAAACTTCAACACAAGCATTTACCAAATTCACAACTACTCAACTAGCACGACTTTGATATTATTACCTCCATATCTCAAAACAATCATCAAGCATCAAACTTCTCTTAGTATTCAATACTCTATATGAAAGTTTTTACTATTCTTGGATGCCTAGCATATTAGGATTATTTAAGAAAATTACCATGCTATTTAAGACTCTCAAAATAATATAAGTGAAGCACGAGAATTCATATATTTCTTCAAAATTAAACCACCACCGTGCTCTAAAAATATATAAGAGAAGCACTAGAGCAAATGACAAACTACTCCGAAAGATATAAGTGAAGATCAATGAGTAGTCGAATGATTATGCAACTATGTGAAGACTCTCTAACATTTAAGAATTTCAGATCTTGGTATTTTATTCAAACATCAAGCAAAACAAAACAAAAGAAAATAAAATGACGCTCCAAGCAAAACACATATCATGTGGCGAATAAAAATATAGCTCCAAGTAAAGTTACCGATGAACGAAGACGAAAGAGGGGATGCCTTCCGGGGCATCCCCAAGCTTAGGCTCTTGGTTGTCCTTGAATATTTACTTGGGGTGCTTTGAGAATCCCCAAGCTTAGGCTCTTGCCACTCCTTATTCCATAGTCCACCGAGTCTTCACCCAAAACTTGAAAACTTCACAACACAAAACTTAACAGAAAACTCGTAAGCTCCATTAGCGAAAGGAAACAAAACACCACTTCAAGGTACTGTAATGAACTCATTTTTTATTTATATTGGTGTTAAACCTACTGTATTCCAACTTATCTATGGTTTATAAACTATTTTACTAGCCATAGATTCATCAAAATAAGAAAACAACACACGAAAAACAGAATCTGTCAAAAACAGAACAGTCTGTAGTAATCTGGATCAAACGTATACTTCTGGAACCCCAAAAATTCTAAAATAAATATCTGGACCTGAGGAATTTATCTACTAATCATCGGCAAAAATAATTAACTAAATAGCACTCTCCAATAAAAATGGCAGCAATTCTCGTGAGCGCTAAAGTTTCTGTTTTTTACAGCAAGATCAACAAGACTTTCCCCAAGTCTTCCCAACGGTTCTACTTGGCAAAAACACTAATTAAAACATAAAAACTCAATAATAACAGAGGATAGATAAATTATTTATTACTAAACATGAGCAAAAAGCAATGAACAAAAATGAAGTTGGGTTTCCTCCCAACAAGCGCTATCGTTTAACGCCCCTAGCTAGGCATGATGATTTCAATGATGCTCACATAAAGGATAAGAATTGAAACATAAAGAGAGAATCATGAAGAATATGACTAGCACATTTAAGTCTAACCCACTTCCTATGCATAGGGGTTTTGTGAGAAAACAACTTGTGGGAACAAGAATCAACTTGCATAGGATGGTAAAACAAGCATAACTTCAAAATTTTAAGCACATAGAGAGGAAACTTGATATTATTGCAATTCCTACAAGCATATATTACTCCCTCATAATAATTTTCAGTAGCATCATGAATGAATTCAACAATATAACCAGCACCTAAAGCATTCTTTTCATGATCTACAAGCATAGAAAATTTTCTACTCTCCACATAAGCAAATTTCTTCTCATGAATAATAGTGGGAGCAAAATCAACAAAATAATTACCATATGAAGCATAATCCAATTGAAAACTAAAATCATGATGACAAGTTTCATGCTTATCATTATTCTTAACAGCATACAAGTCATCAGAATAATCATCATAGATAGCAGCTTTGTTCTCATAATCAATTGGAACCTCTTCCGAAATAGTGGAATCATTACTAAATAAAGTCATGACCTCTCCGAATCCACTTTCATCAATATAATCATCATAAATAGGAGGCATGATTTCATCATAATAAATTTTCTCATCACAACTTGGGGGATAAAAAATATCATCTTCATCAAACATAGCTTCCCCAAGCTTGTGGCTTTGCATATCATTAGCATCATGGATATTCAAGGAATTTATAGTAACAACATTGCAATCATGCTCATCATTCAAATATTTAGTGCCAAATATTCTAATGCATTCTTATTCTAGCACTTGAGCACAATTATCCTTTCCCTCATACTCACGAAAGATATTAAAAAGATGAAGCGTATGAGGCAAACTTAATTCCATTTTTTTGTAATAATTTTTTTATAAACTAAACTACTGATAAAACAAGAAACTAAAAGACTCGATTGCAAGATCTAAATATATACCTTCAAGCACTCACCTCCCCGGAAACGGCGCCAGAAAAGAGCTTGATGTCTACTACACAACCTTCTTCTTGTAGACGTTGTTGGGCCTCCAAGTGTATAGGTTTGTAGGACAATAGCAAATTTCCCTCAAGTGGATGACCTAAGGTTTATCAATCCGTAGGAGGCGTAGGATGAAGATGGTCTCTCTCAAGCAACCCTACAACAAAATAACAAAGAGTCTCTTGTGTCCCCAACACACCCAATACAATGGTAAATTGTATAGGTCCACTAGTTCGGCGAAGAGATGGTGATACAAGTGGTATATGGATGGTAGATAAAGGTTTTTGTAATCTGAAAATATAAAACAGCAAGGTAACTAATGATAAAAGTGAACGTAAACGGTATTGCAATGTGTTGAAACAAGGCCTAGGGTACATACTTTCACCAGTGCAAGTTCTCTCAACAATAATAACATAAATGGATCATATAACTATCCCTCAACATGCAACAAAGAGTCACTCCAAAGTCACTAATAGCGGAGAACAAACGAAGAGATTATGGTAGGGTACGAAACCACCTCAAAGTTATTCTTTCCAATCAATTCGTTGGGCTATTCCTATAAGTGTCACAAATAGCCCTAGAGTTCGTACTAGAATAACACCTTAAGACACAAATCAACCAAAACCCTAATGTCACCTAGATACTCCAATGTCACCTAAAGTATCCGTGGGTATGATTATACAATATGCATCACACAATCTCAGATTCATCTATTCAACCAACACATAGAACCTCAAAGAGTGCCCCAAAGTTTCTACCGGAGAATCACGATGAAAACATGTGCCAACCCCTATGCATAGGTTCATGGGCGGAACCCGCAAGTTGATCACCAAAACATACATCAAGTGAATCACATGGTATCCCATTGTCACCACAGATACGCACGGCAAGACATACATCAAGTGTTCTCAAATCTTTAAAGACTCAATCCGATAAGATAACTTCAAAGGGGAAACTCAATTCATTACAAGAGAGTAGAGGGGGGAGAAAACATCATAGGATCCAAATATAATAGCAAAGCTCGCGATACATCAAGATCGTGCCAAATCAAGAACACGAGAGACAGAGAGAGAGAGAGAGAGATCAAACACATAGCTACTGGTACATACCCTCAGCCCCGAGGGAGAACTACTCCCTCCTCGTCATGGAGAGCACCGGGATGATGAAGATGGCCACTGGAGAGGGATTGCCCCCTCCGACAGGGTGCCGGAACGGGTCTAGATTGGCTTTTGGTGGCTACAGAGGCTTCTGGCGGCAGAACTCCCGATCTATTGTGCTCCTTGATCGTTTTAGGGTATATGGGTATATATAGGAGGAAGAGGTACGTCAGGCGAGCCACGAGGGGCCCACGAGGGTGGAGGGCGCGCCTAGGGGGGTGGGCGCGCCCCCTGCCTCGTGGCTTCCTTGTTGCTTCCCTTACGTGGACTCCAAGTCTCCCGGGTTGCTTTCCTTCCAAAATAAGTTCCGTGAAGTTTCAGGTCAATTGGACTCCATTTGATTTTCCTTTTCTGCATACTCTAAAACAAGGAAAAAATAGAAACTGGCACTGGGCTCTGGGTTAATAGGTTAGTCCCAAAAATGATATAAAAGTGTATAATAAAGCCCATAAACATCCAAAACAGAAGATAATATAGCATGGAGCAATCAAAAATTATAGATACGTTGGAGATGTATCAAACATGGATGAGGATGACTCTGTTCTGGCTTAGCTCCCGGATCTTCTGTTGACATTTCGGCCTCGACCCCTTTATAAAAGTTGTTCAAGTGGACGAGAGGCCTTGGTTTTCATGCCATACAACTTCTCATGTGAGCGGTAACGGTCGTATGGAACGTCGTCTTTTGCATTGTTTCTTCTAGTGTGCCTCCTCCTGATTTCTTCTTTCTCCTCCTTCACTTCTTTCCATGTTCTCACTTGATATCGTCCATATTTAGCCTGTTTCCTCTGGAAACATGATAAAGAGAGGATTCATGGAATCTAGTCATTAGTAGCAATATCGGAGAAAATATCTCAGTTTAAACAAAGGGTAGATGAGTGTAAAAATTGAAGGAAATATGCCCTAGAGGCAATAATAAAGTTATTATTTATTTCCTTATATCATGATAAATGTTTATTATTCATGCTAGAATTGTATTAACCCTAAATATGATACATGTGCGAATACATAGACAAACAGAGTGTCACTAGTATGCCTCTACTTGACTAGCTCATTAATCAAAGATGGTTATGTTTCCTAGCCATAGACATGAGTTGTCATTTGATTAACGGGATCACATCATTAGAAGAATGATGTGATTGACTTGACCCATTCCGTTAGCTTAAGCACTTGATCGTTTAGTATGCTGCTATTGCTTTCTTCATGACTTATACATGTTCCTATGACTATGAGATTATGCAACTCCCGTTTACCGGAGGAACACTTTGTGTGCTACCAAACGTCACAACGTAACTGGGTGATTATAAAGGTGCTCTGCAGGTGTCTCCAAAGTTACTTGTTGAGTTGGCGTATTTCGAGATTAGGATTTGTCACTCCGGTTGTCGGAGAGGTATCTCTGGGCCCACTCGGTAATGCAGATCACTATAAGCCTTGCAAGCATTGTAACTAATGAGTTAGTTGCGGGATGATACATTACGGAACGAGTAAAGAGACTTGCCGGTAATGAGATTGAGCTAGGAATTGAGATACCGACGATCGAATCTCGGGCAAGTAACATACCGATGACAAAGGGAACAACGTATGTTGTTATGCGGTTTGACCGATAAAGATCTTCGTAGAATATGTGGGAGCCAATATGAGCATCCAGGTTCCTCTATTGGTTATTTACCGGAGACGTGTGTCGGTCATGTCTACATAGTTCTCGAACCCGTAGGGTCCGCATGCTTAAAGTTCGGTGACGATCGGTATTATGAGTTTTTGTGTTTTGATGTATCGAACGTAGTTCGAAGTCCCGGATATGATCATGGACATGACGAGGAGTCTCGAAATGGTCGAGACGTAAATATCGATATATTGGACGACTATGTTCGGACACCGGAAAGGTTCCGAAAGGTTTCAGACATATACCGGAGTACCGGGGGGTTACCGGAACCCCCCGAGGGGCTTAATGGGCCTACATGGGCCTTAGTGGAAATAGAGGGCAGCAAGGTGAGTGTGGGGCGCCCCCCCAAGGCCCAAACCGAATTGGTTTTGGGCAAGGGGGGCCGGCCCCCTCTTTCCTTCTCCTCCTCTCCCTTTCCTTCCCCCTCTCCTACTCCTACCAGAAAAAGGAGGAGTCCTACTCCTAGTGGGAGTAGGACTCCCCCTCTTGGCGCGCCTCTCCCTGGCCGGCCGCCTCCTCCCCTTGCTCCTTTATATACGGGGGCAGGGGGCACCCCATAGACACAACAATTTATCATTGATCTCTTAGCCGTGTGCGGTGCCCCCCTCCACCATAATCCACCGAGATCATATCGTAGCGGTGCTTAGGCGAAGCCCTGCGTCGGTAGTGATACGCCTCCAACGTATCTATAATTTTTGATTGATCCATGCTATTATATTGTCTATTTTGGATGTTAATGGGCTTTATTTTACACTTTTATATCATTTTTGGGACTAACCTACTAACCGGAGACCCAACCCAAATTGTTTTTTTTGCCTATTTTAGGGTTTCGAAGAAAAGGAATATCAAACGGAGTCCAAACGGAATGAAACCTTTGGGAACATGATTTTCTCAAAAAACGTGATCCAGGAGACTTGGAGTGGCCGTCAAGAAACAAGGGAGGAAGACACGAGGCAGTGGGCGCGCCTACCCCCTGGGCGCGCCCTCCACCCTCGTGGCCCCTCCGTTGCTCCGCCGATGTACTTCTTCCTCCTATATATATCCACGTACCCCCAAACATCCAGGAGCACCACGAAAACCTAATTCCACCGCCGCAACCTTCTGTACTCGAGAGATCCCATCTCAGGGCCTTTTCCAGAGCTCCACCTGAGGGGGCATTGATCATGGAGGGCCTCTACATCAACTCCATGGCCTCTCCGGTGATGTGTGAGTAGTTTACTTTAGACCTTCGGGTCCATAGTTATTAGCTATATGTCTTCTTCTCTCTCTTTGGATCTAAATACCAAGTTCTCCTCGGTTTTCTTGGAGATCTATTCGGTGTAATCTTCTTTTGCGGTGTGTTTGTCGAGATCTGATGAATTGTGGGTTTATGATCCAGATTATCTATAAACAATATTTGATTCTCCTCTGAATTCTTTTATGTATGATTGGTTTATCTTTGCAAGTCTCTTCAAATTATCAGTTTGGTTTGGCCTACTAGATTGATCTTTCTTGCAATGGGAGAAGTGCTTAGCTTTGGGTTCAATCTTGCGGTGTTCGATCCCAGTGACAGAAAGGGAACCGATACGTATTGTATTGTTGCCATCGAGGATAAAAAGATGGGGTTTATATCATATTGCATGAGTTTATCCCTCTACATCATGTCATCTTCCTTAAAGCATTACTCTGTTCTCTTGAACTTAATACTCTAGATGCATGCTGGATAGCGGTCGATGTGTGGAGTAATAGTAGTAGATGCAGGCAGGAGTCAGTCTACTTTTCTCGGACGTGATGCCTATATACATGATCATACCTAGATATTCTCATAACTATGCTCAATTCTATCAATTGCTCGACAGTAATTCGTTTACCCACCGTAATACTTATGCTCTTGAGAGAAGCCACTAGTGAAACCTATGCCCCCCGGGTTTATCTTCCATCATATTAATCTTCCAATACTTAGTTATTTCCTTTGCCGTTTATTTTACTTTGCATCTTTATTTCTCTTTATCATAAAAATACCAAAAATATTATCTTATCATATCTATCATATCTCACTCTCGTAAGTGACCGAGAAGGGCTTGACAACCCCTTTATCGCGTTGGTTGCGAGGTTCTTATTTGTTTGTGTAGGTGCGTGGGACTTGAGCGTGATCTCCTACTGGATTGATACCTTGGTTCTCAAAAACTGAGGGAAATACTTACGCTGCTTTACTGCATCACCCTTCCCTCTTCAAGGGAAAACCAACGCAGTGCTCAAGAGGTAGCAAGAAGGATTTCTGGCGTCGTTGCCAGGGAGATTCGCACCAAGCCAAGTCAAGATTTGACTTCCACAACGAGTCATTTCTGGCGCCATTACGAAGTCAAAATATACCAAGTACCCATCACAAACTCTTATCCCTCGGATTACATTATTTGCCATTTGCCTCTCGTTTTCCTCTCCCCCACTTCACCCTTGCCATTTTATTCGCTCCCTCTCTTTTCGTTCCCCTTCTCTTTTTTTCTATTAGCCTCTTTTGCCCGTTTCTTATTAGCTTGTGTGTTGGATTGCTTGCTTGTCACGATGGCTCAAGATAATACTAAATTGTGTGACTTTGCCAATACCAACAATAACGATTTTATTAGCACTCCGATTTCTCCTCTTACCGATGCTGAATCTTGCGAAATTAATATTGCTTTGCTGAATCTTGTCATGAAAGATCCGTTTTCTGGCCTTCCTAGTGAAGATGCCACCGCCCATCTAAAAACTTTGTTGATTTGTGTGATATACAAAAGAAGAAAGATGTGGATAATGATATTGTTAAATTGAAGCTATTTCCGTTTTCGCTTAGAGATCGTGCTAAAGCTTGGTTTTCGTCTTTGCCTAAAAATAGTACTGATTCATGGAATAAGTGCAAAGATGCTTTTATCTCTAAGTATTTTCCTCCCGCTAAGATCATCTCTCTTAGAAACGATATTACGAATTTTAAGCAACTTGATCATGAACATGTTGAACAATCTTGGGAGAGGATGAAATCAATGATACGTAATTGCCCATCACATGGTTTGAATCTTTGGATGATTATACAAAACTTTTATGCCGGATTGAATTTTGCTTCTAGAAATCTTTTAGATTCGGCCGTGGGAGGCACTTTTATGGAAATCACTTTAGGAGAAGCTACCAAACTCCTAGATAGTATTATGGTTAATTATTCTCAATGGCACACCGAAAGATCTACTAATAAAAAAGTGCATGCAATTGAAGAGATTAATGTTTTGAGTGGAAAGATGGATGAACTTATGAAATTGTTTGGTAATAAGAGTGCTCCTACTGATCCTAATGATATGCCTTTGTCTACCTTGATTGAGAATAATAATGAATCTATGGATGTGAATTTTGTTGGTAGGAACAATTTTGGTAATAACGCGTATAGAGGTAATTTGAATTCTAGGCCGTTTCCTAGTAATTCCTCTAATAATTATTGTAATTCCTACAACAATTCCTATGGAAATTATAATAATATGCCCTCTGAATTTGAATCTAATATTAAATAATTCATCACTTTGCAAAAAATAGTTTCAATGCTTTGATTGAAGAAAAATTGCTTAAGATTGATGAGTTGGCTAGGAACGTTGATAGAATTTCTCTTGATGTTGATTCTTTGAAACTTAGATCTATTCCACCTAAGCATGATATCAATGAGTCTCTCAAAGCTATGAGAATTTCCATTGATGAGTGCAAAGAAAGAACTGCTAGGATGCGTGCTAAGAAAGATTGCTTTATAAAAGCGTGTTCTTCTAGTTTCATGATAATAAGGATGAAGATATAAAAGTTATTGATGTGTCCCCTATTAAATCTTTGTTTTGCAATATTAATCTTGATAATGATGGGGCTGAAGATGAGCCACCTTTACCTAGAAGGCGTTCCAAAAATTCGGAGTCTTTAGATCTTGATGCTAAAATTGTTAAAAGTGGGATTGAAGAGGTCAAGACCTTAAATAGTAATGAACCCAATATCTTGGATTTCAAGGGATTTAATTATGATAATTTCTCTTTGATAGATTGTATTTCCTTGTTTCAATCCATACTAAATTCTCCTCATGCTTATAGTCAAAATAAAGCTTTTACTAAACATATCGTTGATGCTTTGATGCAATCTTATGAAGAAAAACTTGAGTTGAAAGTTTCTATCCCTAGAAAACTTTATGATGAGTGGGAACCTATAATAAAAATTAAAATTAAATATCATGAGTGTTATGCTTTGTGTGATTTGGGTGCTAGTGTTTCCACGATACCGAAAACTTTATGTGATTTGCTAGGTTTCCGTGATTTTGATGATTGTTCTTTAAACTTGCACCTTGCGGATTCCACTATTAAGAAACCTATGGGAAGAATTAATGATGTTCTTATTGTTGCAAATAGGAACTATGTGCCCGTAGATTTCATTGTTCTTGATATAGATTGCAATCCTTCATGTCCTATTATTCTTGGTAGACCTTTCCTTAGAACGATTGGTGCAATTATTGATATGAAGGAAGGGAATATTAGATTCCAATTTCCATTAAGGGAAGGCATGGAATACTTCCCTAGAAAGAAAATTAAATTACCTTAAGAATCTATTATGAGAGCCACTTATGGATTGCCTACCAAAGATGGCAATACCTAGATCTATCTTAGCTTTTATGCCTAGCTAGGGGCGTGAAACGATAGCGCTTGTTGGGAAGCAACCCAATTTTATTTTTATTATTTGCTTTTTGATCCTGTTTAGTAATAAATAATTTATCTATCTTCTGTTTTGGTTGTGTTTTTTGTGTTTAATTAGTGTTTGTGCCAAGTAGAACCGTTGGGAAGACTTGGGGAAAGTCTTTTTGATCTTGCTGTAGAAAACAGAAACTTTAGCGCTCACGAGAATTACTTTCATTTTTATTTGGAAGGTTCTATTTAGTTAATTATTTTTTCAGATGATTAATAGATAAATTACTCAAGTCCAGCAATTTATTTTAGAATTTTTTGGGTTCCAGAACTTGCGTTAGCTACAGATTACTACAGACTGTTCTGTTTTTGACAGATTCTATTTTTCTTGTGTTGTTTGCTTATTTTGATGAATCTATGGCTAGTAAAAGAGTTTATAAACCATAGAGAAGTTGGAATAGAGTAGGTTTAACACCAATATAAGTAAATAATGAGTTCATTACAGTACCTTGAAGTGGTGTTTTCTTTTCTTTCACTAACAAAGTTCACGAGATTTTCTATTTTGAGTTTTGTGTTGTGAAGTTTTCATGTTTTGGGTAAAGATTTGATGGATTATGGAACAAAGAGTGGAAAGAGCCTAATCTTGGGGATGCCCATGGCACCCCAAGGTAAAATTCATGACACCAAAAAGCCTAAGCTTGGGGATGCCCCGGAAGGCATCCCCTCTTTCGTCTTCGTCTATCGGTAACTTTACTTGGAGCTATATTTTTATTCACCACATGATATGTGTTTTGCTTGGAGTGTCTTGTATGAATTGAGTCTTTGCTTTTTAGTTTACCACAATCATCCTTGCTGTACATACCTTTTGAGAGAGACTCACATGATTTGAAATTTATTAGAATACTCTATGTGCTTCACCTATATCTTTTGAGCTATATAGTTTTTGCTCTAGTGCTTCACTTATATCTTTTAGAGAACGGTGGTGGATTTGTTTTATAGAAACTATTGTTCTCTCATGCTTCACTTATATTATTTTGAGAGTCCTTTAGAACAACATGGCAATAATAAAAACTTTCATATAAGTGCATTGAATACTATGAGAAGTTTGATACTTGATAATTGTTTTGAGATATGGAGATGGTGATATTAGAGTCATGCTAGTTGAGTAGTTGTGAATTTGAGAAATACTTGTGTTGAAGTTTGTGATTCCCGTAGCATGCATGTACGGTGAACCGTTATGTGATGAAGTCGGAGCATGATTTATTTATTGATTGTCTTCCTTACGAGTGGCGGTCGGGGACGAGCGATGGTCTTCTCCTACCAATCTATCCCCCTAGGAGCATGCGCGTAATACTTTGCTTTGATAACTTGTAGATTTTTGCAATAAGTATGTGAGTTCTTTATGACTAATGTTGAGTCCATGTATTATACACACTCTCACCCTTCCACCATTGCTAGCCTCTCTAGTATCGCGCAACTTTCACCGGTACCATAAACCCACCATATACATTCCTCAAAACAGCCACCATACCTACCTATTATGGTATTTCCATAGCCATTCCAATATATATTGCCAGGCAACTTTCCACCGTTCCGTTATTATGACATGCTTCATCATTGTCATATTGCTTGCATGATCATGTAGTTGACATCGTATTTGTGTCAAAGCCACCATTCATAATTCTTTCATACATGTCACTCATGCATCATTGCACATCCCGGTACACCGCCGGAGGCATTCACATAGAGTCATATTTTGTTCTAAGCATTGAGTTGTAAGTAAATAAAGTGTGATGATCATCATTATTAGAGCATAGTCCCAGTGAGGAAAGGATGATGGAGACTATGATTCCCCCACAAGTCGGGATGAGACTCCGGACGAAAAAAGAGGCCAAAAAAAGAAGGCCCAAATAAAAAAATGAGAGAAAAAGAGAGAAGGGACAATTTACTATCCTTTTTCCACACTTGTGCTTCAAAGTAGCACCATGTTATTCATATAGAGAGTCTCCTATGATATCACTTTCATATACTAGTGGGAATTTTTCATTATAGAACTTGGCTTGTATATTCCAATGATGGGCTTCCTCAAAATGCCCTAGGTCTTCGTGAGCAAGCAAGTTGGATGCACACCCACTTAGTTTCTTTTGTTGAGCTTTCATATACTTATAGCTCTAGTGCATCCGTTGCATGGCAATCCCTACTCACTCACATTGATATCTATCGATGGGCATCTCCATAGCCCGTTGATACGCCTAGTCGATGTGAGACTATCTTCTCCTTTCTTGTCTTCTCCACAACCACCATTCTATTCCACCATAGTGCTATATCCATGGCTCACGCTCATATATTGCGTGAAGATTGAAAAAGTTTGAGAACATCAAAAGTATGAAACAATTGCTTGGCTTGTCATCGGGGTTGTGCATGATTTAAATATTTTGTGTGGTGAAGATAGAGCATAGGCAGACTATATGATTTTGTAGGGATAACTTTATTTGGCCATGTGAAAGGATCGATATGGTTGACTAGAGGGGGGGTGAATAGGCAACTAACAATTTTTAAATTTTCTTTACCAAATTAAACTTTGCATCAAAGTAGGTTGTCTAGATGTGCAACTAGGTGAGCAACCTATATGATGCAATAACAACAAACAAACAAGCAAGCAAGAGAAGTAACACTAAAGAGCTTGCACAAGTAAAGGTAAGAAATAACCAAGAGTGGATCTGGTGAAGATGAGGATGTGTTACCGAAGTTCCTTCCTTTTGAGGGGAAGTACGTCTCCGTTAGAGCGGTGTGGAGGCACAATGCTCCCCAAGAAGCCACTAGGGCCACCGTATTCTCCTCACGCCCTCACACAATGCGAGATGCTGTGATTCCACTATTTGTGCCCTTGAAGGCGGCGACCGGACCTTTACAAACAAGGTTGGGGCAATCTCCACAACTTAATCGGAGGCTCCCAACAATACCACGAAGCTTCACCACAATGGACTATGGCTCTGTGGTGACCTCAACCGTCTAGGGTGCTCAAACACCCAAGAGTAACAAGATCCGCTAGGGATAGGTGGGGGAATCGAAAATCTCTTGGTGGAAGTGTAGATTGGGGCCTTCTCAACCACTCCCGAGCAAATCAACAAGTTTGATTGGCTAGAGAGATAGATCAGGCGAAAATGGAGCTTGGAGCATTAATGGAGCTTGAGGGGGAAGAGTTAGGTCAACGGGGAAGAAGGGGACCCCCTTTTATAGTGGGGGCAACAATCCAACCGTTGCCCCACTAAACAACCCCGCAAAGGGCGGTAGTACCGCTTGGGTGGGCGGTACTACCGCTGAGCCACCTAGTGGTACTGCCGCGCAAAGGAGAGAAGCATGGACCTGGACCCAGAGCGGTACTACCACGGTGGTAGGGGAGGTACTACCGCTGAGAAGCGGTACTACCGCCACTACTGCCGCAACTAGTGCCGCAACTAGTGCCGCAAAACCCAACACGAGAAAAAGAGCCCTTGAGTCGAGGCGGTAGGAACCTGACAAGCCAGCGGTAGTACAACTACGGAGTCACCGGCGGTACTACCGCTGCAGAGCGGTACTGCCACTTGTGACCCCTTAGCGGTACTACTGCTGGGTAGCACGGTACTACCGCTGGGACCCAGACAAGACACACAAGTAGAGAAAAGATCTCTCTATCGAAGCGGAAGGGCTCGGAGGGTGAGAAGCAAATGTGTACGTGTTGATTCCACCCAAGCAATACCACAGCGGACCCCCTCTTGATAGTACGGTGCCCTCTACGCAACTAGTCCACCGAAAGAGAAACGAAAGAGCTACACCGTCTTGAGTGACACTTCGAGGGGAAGAAATCGTCTCGTGCCAAGGATGAATCTCTGAAATGTTCAAAGCATGCGATTAGTCCACAAACACGTTGTCATCAATCACCAAAACTACATCGAGAGAGATATGCCTCAACAATCTCCCCCTTTTTGGTGGATTGATGACAACTAGGGATTTACACAAAGAAAATATATAAAAGTAAGGATACTTCGAACTACAAAATATAGACGGGCTCCCCCTGAATGTGTGCACTTAGTTAGTGGAGCCTTTGGAATGCAAGACACACACATTCGGATCAACACTCCCCCTATATTTTATAGTCCAACAATTCTAATACAGGATATATGAGAGTAGGGTATAAAATAGGATAAGCATGCAACTCATAAGATACTATAGTACTGAATAGACATAAGTAATAAGGTAGCGATAGGGAGCATATGTCTCACACCATATGTCTAGAACTTAGGTCTCACAGGCACCAAACCAAACCAAACAAAGAGAAAACACACAAGAAAACACAAGACACAAAGACACACTCGGCAACAACACAAATCCCTAAACTCTCTCCCCCTTTGGCATTGAGACACCAAAAGGGCAAAGAGAGACGCTACGACTCCAGGTGATGGCAAGCTGAGGATCTCGAACATCACATCTCAGTGTGATCCTCTGCATCTCCATCGTTGGTCGGAAACTGCTCGGCGTCTGAATTGGTCCAAGGGCAATGCTGGTGAATCAATTCCTCCTCTTCAATGATCTGTCCCTCAGAACCGCTGGCAACGGTCGCACCCAGGTGACGCATGAGCTCCTTATGGTGCACCCTGGCCTGCTTCTCAGCCACATGAGTCATGTACTGACCATGAGATTCCATGCAGAAAAGCTTCTTCATCTTGCGTTTAAGCTTCTTTTCCCAAGAAGGTTCTGCACTAGTGGGCCCAAAGTCCTCCTCGTGATCATCAGTTGCAGCCTCACCCTCAGTCTCCATGGCAGCAGCAGCAGTAGATGGACCCCTGGGTTTAGGCGCTGGGGTGCCCCAATTGTCCTTCTTCCTCAGACGCTTGATCTCATGAGAAACCAAGTCTCCAGTTTCCAACAGCACTCTGGGATAGACACGTGCCCAGGCCTTCTCAATGAGCCTCATGACGAATGGACCATATATCTGGCACTTGCGCTCAGAAACGGTAGAGAGAAGTTCAGACCACATAACATGAGAAATGTCCAGGCTCTCTCCAGTGTTTGCTTCCTTCACATGCTGGCAGAAAAGAAGCATGTTCACGAGATAGGAGTGGACCATATCCAGATTCCCGATGCGAGGGAAGAGAGTCTCACGGAATACACGATGAAGAATGTCCAAATACGTAGACAGCTCATAGGTTTCCTTCTTGGTCACTGGGTGAACCTTCACAGTGCAGTAGGGCCAAAGAGCTTGCTTGTGAGTGGATGTAGCATTGCGGTGAGGGCGGAAGCCTACTGGAGTCTCAAGCCCGTTATCTTCCACATCAAGTAACTCCATGAAGGCCTTCCACTTGACGGAAAGCAAATTCCCATTGGTCATCCAAGTCAGAGTCCTGTCGGCATCAGTTCCAAGATGAACGGTAGCAAAGAATTGAGCCACCAAATCTGCATCGAAATCCTTGTTGAACTGCATGATCCTGAGAATGTTCAGCTGAGAACACATCTGAAGGGCTTCGCCAAAGTACTCAGGGTCCTTCTCCATGGCATCAGTGTCGATGGAGCGAACATCAACATAGAGATTCTTCTTGGCCTTGATCACATCAAAATAGATGGCAAACTAAAAGCGGTTCCAGAACGGGCGGTTGACCAAAGTGGGATCTTGGTCCGCCTCATAGGGGTTGCGGCGACGCTTTTCCCAAAACTCCTTGGCAGTCATCTCAGTCACAGTCTTTCCCTTTGGCTTGTTGGCGGATCTCTTCGACTGCTGAGGTGGTGGAGGAGCACTTGCAGATGCGCCTGCTGGTGGCAGTTGAGTGCTAGAGGAACCACCTGCTGGCTCAGAGGTGCGGTAGCGCTTTGACGTTGCACGCCCGGGGTTGACATGGCGAGCTTGAGGCTCAGGATGTTCATCACCTGGAACCAAACACAAGAACACGCAAAACAACCAGAAAGAACGAGCATAAGCCAACAAACACAACAAAAGGATCAAGGTATGGCAGGAACATGATGGAACTTGGCAGGCAGCGGTAGTACCGCGACATGCACGCGGTAGTACCGCCCAAGCGGTAGTACCGCTCCAAAGAGAGTGGTAGTACCGCTCGAGGCGGGGAAACAACAATTCCCTACTACCGTGGTCAGATCCGACACCACCGGCCTGCCAAATTCAAAAATATTCCTACCAAACTCTAATCTAGATAGTCTAATTGCCTTCTCCAACCTACTCAAGCCTAGATTTAGCCAAAAAATCTAGAGATGCAACCACCATTGTCCCTAAGACGCAAGATCTGAAAACGAGACAAAAGGAGAGAAGGAACGGGGGCAATACCGGCATCCATGGCAAGAGAACGAGGTGGGGATCGACTCCACCGAAGGAAATGGTGAGGGACGCCCCGGAGACGAAGATCCGCTGGAGCCCTCCCATGGTGATGCGTGGTTGGAGAGAGGAAGAGGAATGAGGGGGCGAAGCGAATGGGTATGGGGGAGAAGAAACCTCCCCCTGCCCCGATATAACCCCCTGGTCCCGTCCCGCAGCGGTAGTACCGCGCTGGGGGCGGTAGTACCGCTTATGAGCGGTAGTACCGCGCACCACCAGTGGTAGTATCGCTCAGCACGCCACGGCAACTAAACAACACGGCTTAGCTCGAAAAAGAGAGAACAAAAGGCAAGAAGAAGAGAGAACACACCAGCAAGAGGCCAAGACACAACTCTTCAAGAGAGGGCAGTGGCCGAGGCCACCTATATTTGAGTCAAGAGGTATGGCGCCGTGAAGATTTTAACCTTGGGCCCATGACCAAAACTCGTCTTTGAAGCACAAGTACCATCAACAATGGCTAATGTGAAAGACTTGATCAATTTATGCATAATGGGGGGGAGGGAGAGTTTATTGGGGGAACAACACCCCCCTATATCCATGCCTACATCTAAACTAGACAACAAATTTGAGTGTGGTGGGGTGTGCAAGGGTTCAAGTCACATTGCTCGAATCAATGATATTTAGCTCATGCCTTAACTCGCGAAATCTTGCTTCATCCAAGGGCTTCGTGAAAATATCTGCAAGGTTATCATGAGTGTTGACATAGTTGAGCTCGATCTCTCCTCGCCTAATGTGATCCCGGATGAAGTGATACCGAATCTCAATATGCTTTGTCTTGAAGTGTTGCACCGGGTTGAGAGAGATCTTGATGGCACTTTCATTGTCACACCAAAGAGGCACTTTGTCACAAATGACACCGTAATCCTTTAAAGTTTGCCTCATCCATAAGAGTTGTGCACAACAACTACCAGCCGCTACATACTCCGCTTCGGTGGACGAGAGAGACACACAACTTTGCTTTTTGGAAGACCAACTTACCAAAGAGCAACCAAGGAATTGGCACCCTCCGGAAGTGGACTTCCTATCCACTTTGTCTCCCGCCCAATCGGAATCCGAATACCCTACAAGCTTGAAGTTTGCTCCTCTTGGGTACCATAAGCCAAAGTTTGGGGTATGAGCCAAATATCGAAAGATTCGTTTGACCGCCACATAGTGACTTTCCTTAGGTGCGGCTTGAAACCATGCACAAATTCCCACACTCAACATGATATCCGGTCTAGATGCACAAAGGTAAAGCAAGGATCCAATTATGGAGCGATATACCTTTTGATCCACCGCTTTACCACTGGGATCAATGTCAAGTTGGCACTTGGTGGGCATTGGAGTGGAAGCCGACTTTACATCACTTAGCTTGAATCTCTTGAGCATGTATTGAGTGTATTTGGCTTGGTTGATGAAGGTTCCTTCTCTTCTTTGCTTCACTTCGAACCCTAGAAAGAACTTCAACTCTCCCATGGAAGACATCTCGAACTTTGAGGTCATGAGAGCGGCAAATTCCTCATTGAAAGCTTTGTTAGGGGAACCAAAGATAATATCATCAACATATAATTGGCACACAAACAACTCCCCTTTGACCTTCTTAGTAAAAAGAGTGGGGTCGATTAGCCCAACTTCAAAACCACGGTCTTGTAACAACTCGGTAAGGTGGTCATACCACACACGTGGGGCTTGTTTAAGGCCATAGAGTGACTTATCGAGTTGATACACATGATCGGGAAAGTAGGGATCCTCGAACCCGGGGGGTTGCTTGACATAAACCAATTCATTAATAGGACCATTAAGAAAAGCACTCTTCACATCCATTTGTTGTAACTTAAAGTTATGATGAGAAGCATATGCAATCAACATGCGAATGGATTCAAGACGAGCAACAGGAGCAAAGGTTTCAACGTAGTCGATACCCTCGACTTGGGAGTAGCCTTGTGCTACCAAACGAGCCTTGTTGCGAATGATAATCCCATGGGCATCTTGCTTGTTCTTAAATATCCACTTGGTTCCAATGACATTGTGGTTCCTAGTCGGTCTTGGCACCAATCTCCACACTTTGTTGCGCTCGAAGTTGTTGAGTTCTTCATGCATGGCATTGAGCCAATCCGGATCTTTGAGCGCCTCATAGACCTTGTGGGGTTTGACACAGGAGACAAACGCGTGATGTTCACAATAGTTTGCTAATTGTCTACGAGTTCTTACCCCCTTTCTTAAGCTTCCAAGCACATTCGTCATGAGATCATCCTTGGTGGAGAGCTTGGAAGCAACCTTGGCGGCACGATGCTCCAATTCCTCCTCGGGAGTGAGACGAGGAGTGGTCACTTGATCATCTTGAGCATCGTCTTGAGCTTGTTCTTATTCTTGAACTTGCTCGGAGGAGAGAACTTGACCTTGGGCATCACTTGGTGTGTCAACACCGTCTTGAGCATGATCTTGCCCTTGGTCTTGTTCTTGAGGATGAGGGCCTTCACATTGTTCTTCGAAAGCGTGTGGGCCTTGGGTTGGTGATGGATCCACTTGAGTGGAGCATTGTCCTTCTCCTTCGGCCACAAGGGGTTCCTCAATGGGTAGGATAAAACCAACACCCATTCTTCTTATGGCTTGAGGACGAATTTCATCACCTGCATCACAAGTGCCACTTTGCTCCACTTGGGAGCCGTTATTCTCATCAAACTCCACGTTACACGTATCCTCAATAAGTCCCGTGGATTTATTGAGGACACGGTAAGCATGAAAGTTTGTAGCATAACCAACAAATATGCCCTCATAAGCTCTAGCCTCAAATTTAGACAACCGGACACCTTTCTTGAGAATGAAACACTTACACCCGAACACCCAAAAGTACTTGAGGTTGGGCTTGTTGCCGGTGAGTATCTCATATGGAGTCTTGTTCAAGCCCTTGTGGAGGAACAGCCGATTGGATGCATGACACGCGGTGTTGATGGCTTCGGCCTAAAAGTTGTATGGAGACTTGAACTCCGCCATCATGGTCCTTGCCGCATCCATCAACGTCCAGTTCTTCCTCTCCGCAACACCATTTTGTTGAGGGGTGTAAGGTGCGGAATATTGATGCTTGATCCCCTCATCACTAAGAAACTCATCCAAGGTGTAGTTCTTGAACTCGGTGCCGTTGTCACTTCTTATTGTCAAGATCTTTGCATTGTGTTGACGTTGTTCTTCATTTGCAAAGTCAATGATGGTTTGTTGGGTCTCGCTCTTCCTCTTGAAGAAATACACCCAAGTGTATCTTGAGTAGTCATCCACAATCACCAAGCAATACTTCCTACCCCCAAGACTATCGAAGGATGGAGGCCCAAAGAGATCCAAGTGAAGGAGCTCCAAAGGCCTCTTTGAGTAAATGATAGTCGTGGGAGGGTGCGCCTTCTCATGTAGCTTTCCTTCGATACAAGCACTGCAAGCACGATCTTTAGCAAAACTAACATTCGTTAGTCCATGGACATGGTCCCCCTTGAGAAGACTTTGCAAATATCTCATATTGACATGGGCTAAACGGCGATGCCAAAGCCATCCCACATCAACTTTAGCCATTAGGCATGTCGCGGTCTTAGTGGGTCGCTCCGAGAAGTTAATCACATATAGACCGTTCTCGACATGCCCAACAAAGGCTACTTTAAGAGTCTTGCTCCACAAGAGGGCCACGGTGTCAATATCAAAGAAAGTGGCAAAGCCCATGATTGCAAGTTTACGAACGGAAAGTAAATTGTATGCAAGGGACTCAACAAGCATGACCTTCTCGATCGTGAGATCATGAGAGATGACTACCTTGCCAAGTCCCAATACCTTAGAATATGAGGCGTCACCCCACTCGACATTGGTGGGCATAGATGGAATCTTGTGCACGCCCACCACCAAGTTCTTGCTTCCGGTCATATGATTTGTAGCTCCGCTATCGAGCAACCATGATCCCCCAACGGAAGCAAACACCTACAAGAGATCAATGCTTGGTTTTAGGTACCCATTTTGTAGTGGGTCCTTTAATGTTAGTAACAAGGGTCTTTGGAACCCAAATATACCATTCAATGTACTCATGAGGAGAACCAACAAATTTGGCATAGACATGCCCATCACTAGCACGACATAACACATAAGAGGGATTAAAGTAGTCGGCTTTGATGGAAGGGGTGGCATTGCCCTTTTTGACACCGCCACCCTTCGCATTGTTCTTCTTCTCCTTGGAAGCACTCTCTCCCTCCTTCACCAAGGTTTGCATGAGAGGAGGAGGTCGTTTGGCCTTGTCATTTTTCTTCTTGTTCTTGGACTAGGGCACGTACCCAATCCCTTCCTTGGCCACAACTCCCTTTTGGTTGGTCAAGAGGTCGTTCAGGTTCTTCTTGCCTTGTATGCAAGACGCAAGACCTTTCTCAAGTTGCACCTTTAGCTTAGCGTTCTCCTCAACAAGATGCACATGCTCACAACACGGGTTAGTAGCATTTGCATTCTCAATTAACACCATACGAGGAAAAGTGGCTCTTTCCTTGGTTAGCTTTACTTGAAGTTGATCATGAGACTCTTTGAGGCTAGCATGAGCACCCTTCAAGACTTTGTGATCCTTGTCAAGTAGATCAAACTCCTCTTTGAGTCTAGCAAGATCAACCTCAAGTTCGGCCTTCTCGGAGTTTAGCACACGAGAACCAATGAGAACATGATCAAAATCTTTCTTTAACTTAGCATGATCAACGTTGTGTGACTCCTCAAGAGTCAAACGAAGACCACGCTCTTCCTCAAGAGCATTGGAAAGATCCGAGACCTCATCAGCATAGTCACGACTATGCCCTTCCATCTTAGAGATGGTATCTTCGTGAGCCTCGATCATGTCATTGGCTTCACCAAGTTGTTCCAAGAGAGCAACAAAGTGCTTCTTGGATTTACCCTTAAGTTTGACCATAAAGGCCTCAAACTCATTCACCTCCACATTAGCTCCCTCATGTTCATCAATGCTATCCGTCGAAGAAGGATGATTAATGATGGTAGTTTTGATGTTGGAGGTTACCTTGTTGGTGGCTTTAGCCATGAGGCACTTGGCGGTGATGCTCTCATTGGGTGAGTCGAAGAGAGACATCCGTGGAGTCGTCGCAATGGCAACTGAGGCCATGGCAACAGACTCACCATCTTCATCATCGTCATAATCCTCATTGTACTCTTCTTGTACCACCAATGCCTTGGAAGGAGTCTTCTTGGTGAAGTTGCTCTTGTTGGGGAACGACTTGGCCTTGTCCTTTCGGATGAGCTTGCCACCATTGTCTTCCCTCTTCTCATACGGGCACTCCGCAACAAAATGACTCACATTGCCACAATTGTAGCAAGTCCTTACACGTTGCTTGCTCTTCGTGCCACTTGAGTTGTTTTTGTTAAAGTTTGGCCTTGAGTTTTTCTTGCTCCAAAATTGCCTTGAAGCAAGTGCCATGTGTTCATGATATGCATACTTTGTATCTTCGGGGTTGCTCTCCTCTTCTTCCTGTTCTTCTTCTTCAACGCAGACCTTGGCCTTCAATGCAAGGTTGGGCTTCTTTGCCCTTTGAGAATGAAGCACCGCATTGTCGGCGGTCTTGTCCAAAATGTTCATGGCCACAAACTCATCCAACACTTCGCTTGAGGTCAAAGTGTGGAAGTCCGGCCTTTGACGAATGACGGAGGACATGGCCTTGTGGTAGGGCATCATTGCCTTGAGGAATTTGCGCTTGATCCAATTGTCATCTATGTCCTTGCTCCCGTGATCTCAGAGTGAGACCGCGAGTTTGGTTACTCTCCGATAAAGCTCACGAGGTTCTTCATCTTCTTTCATTGCAAACTCATCGGCCTCATCTTGCACCACTTCATAGTTGGAGCATTGAATGCTTGCGCTTCCCCAGTAGAGTGAGACAACACAAAGCCATGCGTCTTTGGCCAAGGCGAAGGGCCGAAGATGAGGTAGATCTTTGGGTGGAATTGCGTCTTGAATGATGAAGAGAGCATTCTCATTGAATTGATTATCCGCGGCTTCTCGAGGAGTGAAGTTGCTTGGATCGTGCGAATGAAAACCTTCTTCAATGATTCTCCAAAGATTAGTGTTCACATGATTTAAATGACGCTTAAAGCGATAAACCCAAGAATCAAAGTCCTCATTTTTCACAATCTTAGGGGGAGGACCAACATGATTCAAATGAGTGGAAGGAACCGGTCCACCATAAACAAGTGGTGGTTCCACATGAGCAAAGATGCCGGTGCCATTCTTACCACTAGAAGAAGGAGCCTTTTCACTACTAGCTTCCCCCTTATCAGAGGTAGCATCCGTCACCTTGTCGGTGGGATTACCCACTTTCAACGGTGCGGTGGATAGTTTAAGCCCTTCAAGGAATTTAGTAAACATGCTTTCAACCTCGGTCGTCATGGAGGTTTTCAATGTCTCCAAGGCCACATTGAACTCCTCACGAGAGACGGAGGTTTCCCCATCGCCCGTAGATGAGATCGGATTCACACCGGAGTGTTCCTCCACACCGTCTACGGTATCAACCATACTCTTCGGACGGTAAAGTCCTTAATAAAGAGACGAGGCTCTGATACCAATTTAAAATATCGATATGGTTGACTAGAGGGGGGTGAATAGGCAACTATCAATTTTTTACTTTTCTTTACCAAATTAAACTTTGCATCAAAGTACGTTGTCTAGATGTGCAACTAGGTGAGCAACCTATATGATGCAATAACAACAAACAAACAAGCAAGCAAGAGAAGTAACACTAAAGAGCTTGCACAAGTAAAGGTAAGAAATAACCAAGAGTGGATCCGATGAAGACGAGGATGTGTTACTGAAGTTCCTTCCTTTTGAGGGGAAGTACGTCTCCATTAGAGCGGTGTGGAGGCACAATGCTCCCCAAGAAGCCACTAGGGCCACCGTATTCTCCTCACGCCCTCACACAATGCGAGATGTCGTGATTCCACTATTGGTGCCCTTGAAGGCGGTGACCGGACCTTTACAAATAAGGTTGGGGCAATCTCCACAACTTAATTGGAGGCTCCCAACAATACCACGAAGCTTCACCACAATGGACTATGGCTCCGTGGTGACCTCAACCGTCTAGGGTGCTCAAATACCCAAGAGTAACAAGATCCGCTAGGGATAGGTGGGGGAATCGAAAATCTCTTGGTGGAAGTGTAGATCGGGGCCTTCTCAACCACTCCCGAGCAAATCAACAAGTTTGATTGGCTAGAGAGATAGATCGGGCGAAAATGGAGCTTGGAGCATTAATGGAGCTTGAGGAGGAAGAGTTAGGTCAATGGGGAAGAAGGGGACCCCCTTTTATAGTGGGGGCAACAATCCAACTGTTGCCCCACTAAACAGCCCCGCAAAGGGCGGTAGTACCGCTTGGGTGGGCGGTACTACCGCTGAGCCAGCGGTACTGCCGATCCACCTAGCGGTACTGCCGCGCAAAGGAGAGAAGCAGGGACCTAGACCTAGAGCGGTACTACCGCGGTAGTAGGGGCGGTACTACCGCTGAGAAGCGGTACTACCGCCACTACTGCCGCAACTAGTGCCGAAAAACCCGACACGAGAAAAAGAGCCCTCGAGTCGAGGCGGTAGGAACCTGACAAGCCAGCGGTAGTACAGCTGCGGAGTCACCGACGGTACTACCACTGCAGAGCGATACTGCCGCTAGTGACCCCTCAGCAGTACTACCGCTGGGTAGCACGGTACTACCGCTGGGACCCAGACAGGACACACAAGTAGAGAAAAGATCTCTCCATCGAAGCGGAAGGGCTCGGAGGGTGAGAAGTGGATGTGTACGTGTTGATTCCACCCAAGCAATACCACAGCGGACCCCCTCTTGATAGTACGGTGCCCTCTACGCAACTAGTCCACCGAAAGAGAAACGAAAGAGCTACACCGTCTTAAGTGACACTCTGAGGGGAAGAAATCGTCTCGTGCCAAGGATGAATCTCTGAAATGCTCAAAGCACACGATTAGTACGCAAACACGTTGTCATCAATCACCAAAACCACATCAAGAGAGATATGCCTCAACACCATGTTATTTTGAGAAGAAATAATTGCTTAGTTAGTATGCTTGAAGTATTATTATTTTTATGTCAATATTAAACTTTTATCTTGAGTCTTATGGATCTGAACATTCATGCCACAATAAAGAAAAATTACAGTGAGAAATATGTTAGAAAGCATTCCACATCAAAAATTCTTCTTTTATCATTTACCTACTCGAGGACGAGCAGGAATTAAGCTTGGGGATGCTTGATACGTCTCCAACATATCTATAATTTTTGATTGCTCCAGGCTATTATATTATCTATTTTGGATGTTAATGGGCTTTATTTTACACTTTTATATCATTTTTGGGACTAACCTACTAACCGGAGGCCTAGCCCAAATTGTTGTTTTTTCCTATTTTAGGGTTTCGAAGAAAAGGAATATCAAACGGAGTCCAAACGGAATGAAACCTTCGGGAACGTGATTTGCTCAACAATCGTGATCCATGAGACTTGGAGTGGCCGTCAGGAAACAAGGGAGGAAGGCACGAGGCAGGGGGCGCGCCCTCCACCCTCATGGGCCCTCCGTTGCTCCACTGACGTACTTCTTCCTCCTATATATATCCATGTACCCCCAAACATCCAGGAGCACTACGAAAACCTAATTCCACCGCCGCAACCTTCTGTACTCGAGAGATCCCATCTCGGGGCCTTTTCCGGAGCTCCACCGGAGGGGGCATTGATCACGGAGGGCCTCTACATCAACTCCATGGCCTCTCCGGTGATGTGTGAGTAGTTTACTTCAGACCTTCGGGTCCATAGTTATTAGCTAGATGGCTTCTTCTCTCTCTTTGGATCTCAATACCAAGTTCTCCTCGATTTTCTTGGAGATCTATTCGATGTAATCTTCTTTTGCGGTGTGTTCGTCGAGATCCGATAAATTGTGGGTTTATGATCCAGATTATCTATGAACAATATTTGATTCTCCTCTGAATTCTTTTATGTATGATTGGTTTATCTTTGCAAGTCTCTTCGAATTTCAGTTTGGTTTGGCCTACTAGATTGATCTTTCTTGCAATGGGAGAAGTGCTTAGCTTTAGGTTCAATCTTGCGGTGTTCGGTCCCAGTGATAGAAAGGGAACCGATACGTATTGTATTGTTGCCATCGAGGATAAAAAGATGGGGTGTATATCATATTGCATGAGTTTATCCATCTACATCATGTCATCTTCCTTAAAGCGTTACTCTGTTCTCTTGAACTTAATACTCTAGATGCATGCTGGATAGAGGTCGATGTGTGGAGTAATAGTAGTAGATGCAGGTGATACGTCTCCAACGTATCTATAATTTTTGATTGCTCCATGCTATATTATCTACTGTTTTGGGCAATATTGGGATTTATTATCCACTTTTATATTATTTTTGGGACTAACCTATTAACCGGAGGCCCAGCCCAGATTTGCTGTTTTATGCCTATTTCAGTGTTTCGAAGAAAAGGAATATCATACGGAGTCGAAACGGAACAAAATCAACTGGAGAGGTTATTTTTGGAAGGAAACACACCTGATGAACTTGGACCCCACGTCAGGGGAGACACAAGGTGCTTACGAGGGTGGGGGGCGCCCCCCCTAGGGTGCGCCCCCTGTGTCGTGGGACCCCCGTGGCTCCTCCGACGTCCTCCCTGCACCCATATATACCCACGTGACCTAAAACTTCCAGAACGCAAGATAGATCGGGAGTTCCGCCGCCAGAAGCCTCCGTAGCCACCGAAAACCAATCTAGACCCATTCCGGCACCCTGCCGGAGGGGGCAATCCTTCTCCGGCGGCCATCTTCATCATCCCGGTGCTCTCCATGACGAGGAGGGAGTAGTTCTCCCTCAGGGCTGAGGGTATGTACCAGTAGCTATGTGTTTGATCTCTCTTTCTCGTGTTCTTGATTTGGCACGATCTTGATGTATCACGAGCTTTGCTATTATAGTTGGATCTTATGTTTCTCCTCCCCCTCTTCTCTCTTGTAATGAATTGAGTTTCCCCTTTGCAGTAATCTTATCGGATTGAGTCTTTAAAGACTTGAGAACACTTGATGTATGTCTTGCCGCGGATATCTGAGGTGACAATGGGATACCGCATGCCACTTGATGTATGTTTTGGTGACCAACTTGCGGGTTCATGAACCTATGCATAGGGGTTGGCACACGTTTTCGTCGTGATTCTCCGGTACAACTTTGGGGCACTCTTTGAGGTCCTTTGTGTTGGTTGAATAGATGAATCTGAGATTGTGTGATGCATATCGTATAATCACACCCATGGATACTTGAGGTGACATTGGAGTATCTAGGTGACATTAGGGTTTTGGTTGATTTGTGTCTTAAGGTTTTATTCTAGTACGAACTCTAGGGTTGTTTGTGACATCTATAGGAATAGCCCAACGGATTGATTGGAAAGAATAACTTTGAGGTGGTTTCGTACCCTACCATAATCTCTTCATTTGTTCTCCGCTATTAGTGACTTTGGAGTGACTCTTTGTTGCATGTTGAGGGATAGTTATGTGATCCAATTATGTTAGTATTGTTGAGGGAACTTACACTAGCGAAAGTATGAACCCTAGGCCTTGTTTCCACACATTGCAATACCGTTTACGCTCACTTTTATCACTCGCTACCTTGCTGTTTTTATTATTTCAGATTACAAATACTATTATCTACCATCCATATACCACTTGTATCACCATCTCTTCGCCGAACTAGTGCACCTATACAATTTAGCATTGTATTGGGTGTGTTGGGGACACAAGAGACTCTTTGTTATTTGGTTGCAGGGTTGCTTGAGAGAGACCATCTTCATCCTACGCCTCCTACGGATTGATAAACCTTAGGTCATCCACTTGAGGGAAATTTGCTACTATCCTACAAACCTCTGCACTTGGATGCCCAACAACGTCTACACGAAGAAGGTTGTGTAGTAGACATCAGCAGGCAGGAGTCGGTCTACTTGTCTCGGACGTGATGCCTATATACATGATCATACCTAGATATTCTCATAACTATGCTCAGTTCTATCAATTGCTCGACAGTAATTCGTTTACCCACCGTAATACTTATGCTCTTGAGAGAAGCCACTAGTGAAACCTATGGCCCCCGGGTCTATCTTCTATCATGTTAATCTTCCAATACTTAGTTATTTCCTTTGTCGTTTATTTTACTTTGCATCTTTATTTATTTTTATCATAAAAATACAAAAACTATTATCTTATCATATCTATCAGATCTCACTCTCGTAACTGACCGAGAAGGGCTTGACAACCCCTTTATCGCGTTGGTTGCGAGGTTCTTATTTGTTTGTGTAGGTGCTCGGGACTTGAGCGTGATCTCCTACTGGATTGATACCTTGGTTCTCAAAAACTGAGGGAAATACTTACGCTGCTTTACTGCATCACCCTTTCCTCTTCAAGGGAAAACCAACGCAGTGCTCAAGAGGTAGCAGGTAGCATCATCATCACCGTCACCACGCCGTCATGCTGACAAAACTCTCATGTGAAGCTTTGCTGGATCGGAGCTCGCGGGACGTCATCGAGTTGAACGTGTGCAGAACTCAGAGGTGCCATACGTTCGGTACTTGGATCGGTCGGATCATGAAGACGTACGACTACATCAACCGCGTTGTGCTAACGCTTCCACATTCAGTCTATGAGGGTACGTGGACACACTCTCCCCTCTCGTTGCTATGCATCACCATGATCCTGTGTGTGCCTAGGAATTTTTTTGAAATTACTACGTCCCCCAACAGTGTCATCCGAGCCAGGTTATTACGTAGATGTTATATGCACGAGTAAAACACAAGTGAGTCGTGGGCGATGCAAGTCATACTGCTTACCAGCATGTCATACTTTGGTTCAGCGGTATTGTTGGATGAAGCGGCCCGGACCGACATTACGCATACGCTTACGGTAGACTGGTTCTACCGACGTGCTTTGCACATAGGTGGCTGGCGGGTGTCAGTTTCTCCAACTTTAGTTGAACCGAGTGTGGCTACGCCCCTTGCGAAGGTTAAAGCAGCACTAACTTGACGAACTATCGTTGTGGTTTTGATGCGTAGGTAAGAACGGTTTTTGCTCAGCCCGTAGCAGCCACGTAAAACTTGCAACAACAAAGTAGAGGACGTCTAACTTGTTTTTGCAGGGCATGTTGTGATGTGATATGGTCAAGACATGATGCTATATTGTATGAGATGATCATGTTTTGTAACAGAGTTATCGGCAACTGGCAGGAGCCATATGGTTGTCGCTTTATTGTACGCAATGCAATCGCCCTGTAATTGCTTTACTTTATCACTAAGCGGTAGCGATAGTCATAGAAACAATAGTTGGCGAGACGACAACGATGCTACGATGGAGATCAAGGTGTCGCGCCGGTGACGATGGTGATCATGACGGTGCTTTGGAGATGGAGATCAAAGGATGATGGCCATACCATATCACTTATATTGATTGCATGTGATGTTTATCCTTTATGCATCTTATTCTGCTTTGTTTGATGGTAGCATTATAAGATGATCTCTCACTAAATTTCAAGCTAAAAGTGTTCTCCCTGAGTATGCACCATTGCCAAAGTTCTTCGTGCCGAGACACCACGTGATGATCGGGTGTGATAAGCTCAATGTTCATCTACAACAGGTGTAAGACAGTTTTACACATGTAGAATACTCGGGTTAAACTTGACGAGCCTAGCATATGCAGATATGGCCTCGGAACACTGAGACCGAAAGGTCGAGTGTGAATCATATAGTAGATATGATCAACATAGTGATGTTCACCATTGAAAACTACTCCGTTTCACGTGATGATCGGTTATGGTTTAGTTGATATGGATCGCGTGATCACGTAGATGATTAGAGGGATGTCTATCTAAGTGGGAGTTCTTAAGTAATATGATTAATTGAACTTAAATTTATCATGAACTTAGTACATGATAGTTTTTTGCTTGTCTATGTTATTGTAGATAGATGGCCCGTGTTGTTGTTCCGTTGAATTTTAATGCGTTCCTTGAAAAAGCAAAGTTGAAAGATGATGGTAGCAATTACACGGACTGGGTCCATAACTTGAGGATTATCCTCATTGCTGCATAGAAGAATTACGTCTTGGAAGCACCGCTGGGTGCCAGGCCTGGTGCAGATGCCGCTGATGACGTTAAGAACGTCTGGCAGAGTAAAGCTGATGACTACTCGATAGTTTAGTGTGCCATGCTTTACGGCTTAGAACCGGGACGTCAACGACATTTTGAACGTCATGGAGCATATGAGATGTTCCAGGAGTTGAAGTTAATATTTCAAGCAAATGCCCGGATTGAGAGACATGAAGTCTCCAATAAATTCTATAGCTGCAAGATGGAGGAGAATAGTTCTGTCAGTGAACATATACTCAAAATGTCTGGGTATCATAATCACTTGACTCAACTGGGAGTTAATCTTCCTGTTGATAGTGTCACTGACAGAGTTTTTCAATCACTGCCACCAACCTACAAGAGCTTCGTGATGAACTATAATATGCAAGGGATGAATAAGACAATTCCCGAGCACTTCGCAATGCTAAAGGCAGAGGGAGGTAGAAATCAAGAAGGAGCATCAAGTGTTGATGGTCAACAAGACCACCAGTTTCAAGAAAAGGGGTAAAGGGAAGAAGAAGGAGAACTTCAAGAAGAACAACAAACAAGTTGCTGCTCGGGAGAAGAAACCCAAGTCTGGACCTAAGCCTGAGACTGAGTGCTTCTACTGCAAACAGACTGGTCACTGGAAGCGGAACTGCCCCAAGTATTTGGCGGATAAGAAGGATGGCAAGGTGAACAAAGGTATATGTGATATACATGTTATTGATGTGTACCTTACTAGAGCTCGCAGTAGCACCTGGGTATTTGATATTGGTTCTGTTGCTAATATTTGCAACTCGAAACAGGGACTACGGAATAAGCAAAGACTGGTTAAGGACAAGGTGACGATGCGCGTGGGAAATGGTTCCAAAGTCGATGTGATCGCCGTCGGCACGCTACCTCTACATCTACCTTCGGGATTAGTTTTAGACCTGAATAATTATTATTTGGTGCCAGCGTTGAGCATGAACATTATATCTGGATCTTGTTTGATGCGAGACGGTTATTCATTTAAATCTGAGAATAATGGTTGTTCTATTTACATGAGTAATATCTTTTATGGTCATGCACCCTTGAAGAGTGGTCTATTTGTGTTAAATCTCGATAGTAGTGACACACATATTCATAATGTTGAAGCCAAAAGATGCAGAGTTGATAATGATAGTGCAACTTATTTGTGGCACTGTCGTTTGGGTCATATTGGTGTAAAGCGCATGAAGAAACTCCATACTGATGGACTTTTGGAATCACTTGGTACTTGCGAACCATGCCTCATGGGCAAGATGACTAAAACGCCGTTCTCCGAAACAATGGAGCAAGCAACAGATTTTTTGGAAATCATACATACTGATGTATGTGGTCCAATGAATATTGAGGCTCGCGGCGGGTATCGTTATTTTCTCACCTTCACAGATGATTTGAGCAGATATGGGTATATCTACTTAACGAAACATAAGTCTGAAACATTTGAAAAGTTCAAAGAATTTCAGAGTGAAGTGGAAAATCATCGTAACAAGAAAATAAAGTTTCTACGATCTGATCGTGGAGGAGAATATTTGAGTTACGAGTTTGGTCTACATTTGAAACAATGCGGAATAGTTTCGCAACTCACGCCACCTAGAACACCACAGCGTAATGGTGTGTCTGAACGTCGTAATCGTACTTTACAAGATATGGTGCGATCTATGATGTCTCTTACTGATTTACCGCTATCATTTTGGGGTTATGCTTTAGAGGCGGTTGCATTCACGTTAAATAGGGCACCATCAAAATCCGTTGAGACGACGCCTTATGAACTATGGTTTGGCAAGAAACCAAAGTTGTCGTTTCTTAAAGTTTGGGGCTGCGATGCTTATGTGAAAAAGTTTCAACCTGATAAGCTCGAACCCAAATCGGAGAAATGTGTCTTCATAGGATACCCAAAGGAAACTGTTGGGTACACCCTCTATCACAGATCCGAAGGCAAGACATTTGTTGCTAAGAATGGATCCTTTCTAGAGAAGGAGTTTCTCTCGAAAGAAGTGAGTGGGAGGAAAGTAGAACTTGATGAGGTAACTGTACCTGCTCCCTTATTGGAAAGTAGTCATCACAGAAACTGGTTCCTGTGACACCTACACCAATTAGTGAGAAAGCCAATGATGATGATCATGAAACTTCAGATCAAGTTACTACCGAACCTCGTAGGTCAACCAGAGCAAGATCCGCACCAGTGTGGTACGGTAATCCTGTTCTGGAGGTCATGTTACTTGACCATGACGAACCTATGAACTATGAGGAAGCGATGATGAGCCCAGATTCCGCAAAATGGCTTAAGGCCATGAAATCTAAGATGGGATCCATGTATGAGAACAAAGTGTGGACTTTGGTTGACTTGCCCGATGATCGGCAAGCCATCGAGAATAAATGGATCTTCAAGAAGAAGACGGACGTTGATGGTAATGTTACTGTCTACCAAGCTCGACTTGTTGCGAAAGGTTTTCGACAAGTTCAAGGAGTTGACTACGATGAGACCTTCTCACCGTAGCGATGCTTAAGTCCGTCCGAATCATGTTAGCTATTGTCGCATTTTATGATTATGAAATTTAGCAAATGGATGTAAAGACTGCATTCCTGAATGGATTTCTGGAAGAAGAGTTGTATAAGATGCAACCTGAAGGTTTTATCGATCCAAAAGGTACTAACAAAGTATGCAAGCTCCAGCGATCCATTTATGGGCTGGTGCAAGCTTCTCGGAGTTGGAATAAACGCTTTGATAGTGTGATCAAAGCATATGGTTTTATACAGACTTTTGGAGAAGCCTGTATTTACAAGAAAGTGAGTGGGAGCTCTGTAGCATTTCTAATATTATATGTGGATGACATATTGTTGATTGGAAATGATATAGAATTTCTGGATAGCATAAAAGGATACTTGAATAAGAGTTTTTCAATGAAGGACCTCGGTGAAGCTGCTTACATATTGGGCATCAAGATCTATAGAGATAGATCAAGACACTTAATTGGACTTTCACCAAGCACATACCTTGAAAAGTTTTGAAAAAGTTCAAAATGGATCAGGCAAAGAAAGGGTTCTTGCCTGTGTTACAAGGTGTGAAGTTGAGTAAGACTCAATGCCCGACCATTCCAGAAAATAGAGAGAAAATGAAAGATGTTCCCTATGCTTCAGCCATAGGCTCTATCATGTATGCAATGATGTGTACCAGACCTGATGTGTGCCTTGCTATTAGTTTAGTTGGGAGGTACCAAAGTAATCTAGGAGTGGATCACTGGACAACGGTCAAGAACATCCTAAAGTACCTGAAAAGGACTAAGGATATGTTTCTCATTTATGGAGGTGACAAAGAGCTCATCGTAAATGGTTACGTTGATGCAAGCTTTGACACTGATCCGGACGATTCTAAATCGCAAATCGGACACGTGTTTATATTGAACGGTGGAGCTGTCAGTTGGAGCAGTTCTACAGAGCGTCATGGCGGGATCTACATGTGAAGCGGAGTACATTGCTGCTTCGGAAGCAGCAAATGAAGGAGTCTGGATGAAGGAGTTCATATCCGATATAGGTGTCATACCTAGTGCATCGGGTCCAATGAAAATATTTTGTGACAATACTGGTGCAACTACCTTGGCAAAGGAATCCAGATTTCACAAGAGAACCAAGCACATCAAGAGACGCTTCAACTCCATCCGGGATCAAGTCCAGGTGGGAGACATAGACATTTGCAAGATACATACGGATCTGAATGTTGCAGACCCGTTGACTAAGCCTCTTCCACGAGCAAAACATGATCATCACCAAGGCTACATGGGTGTTAGAATCATTACTATGTAATCTAGATTATTGACTCTAGTGCAAGTGGGAGACTGAAGGAAATATGCCCTAGAGGCAATAATAAAGTTATTATTTATTTTCTTATATCATGATAAATGTTCATTATTCATGCTAGAATTGTATTAACCGGAAATATGATACATGTGCGAATACATAGACAAACAGAGTGTCGCTAGTATGCCTCTACTTGACTAGCTTGTTAACGAAAGATGGTTATGTTTCCTAGCCATAGACATGAGTTGTCATTTGATTAACGAGATCACATCATTAAAAGAATGATGTGATTGACTTGACCCATTCCGTTAGCTTAAGCACTTGATCGTTTAGTATGCTGCTATTGCTTTCTTCATGACTTATACATGTTCCTATGACTATGAGATTATGCAACTCCCGTTTACCGGAGGAACACTTTGTGTGCTACCAAACATCACAACGTAACTGGGTGATTATAAAGGTCCTCTACAGGTGTCTCCGAAGGTACTTGTTGAGTTGGTGTATTTCGAGATTAGGATTTGTCACTTCGATTGTCGGAGAGGTATCTCTGGGCCCACTCGGTAATGCACATCACTATAAGCCTTGTAAGCATTGCAACTAATGAGTCAGTTGCGGGATGATGTATTATGGAACGAGTAAAGAGATTTGCCGGTAACGAGATTGAACTAGGTATTGAGATACCGACGATCGAATCTCGGGCAAGTAACATACCGATGACAAAGGGAACAACGTATGTTGTTATGCGGTTTGACCGATAAAGATCTTCGTAGAATATGTGGGAGCCAATATGAGCATCCAGGTTCCGCTATTGGTTATTGACCGGAGATGTGTGTCGGTCATGTCTACATAGTTCTCGAACCCGTAGGGTCCGCACGCTTAAAGTTCGATGACGATCGGTATTATGAGGTTTTTGTGTTTTGATGTACCGAAGTTAGTTTGGAGTCCCAGATGTGATCACGGACATGACGAGGAGTCTCTAAATGGTCGATATATAAAGATTGATATATTGGACGACTATGTTCGGACACCGGAAAGGTTCCGGAAGGTTTCGAACATATACCGGAGTACTGGGGGGTTACCGGAACCCCCCAGGGGGCTTAATGGGCCTACATGGGCCTTAGTGGAAATAGAGGGCAGCAAGGGGAGTGTGGGGCGCCCCCCCCCCCTAAGGCCCAAACCGAATTGGTTTAGGGCAAGGGGGACCGGTCCCCTCTTTCCTTCTCCTCCTCTCCCTTTCCTTCCCCCTCTCCTACTGCTACTAGGAAAAGGAGCAGTCCTACTCCTAGTGGGAGTAGGACTCCCCCGCTTGGCGCGCCTCTCCATGGCCGGCCACCTCCTCCCCTTGCTCCTTTATATACGGGGGCAGGGGGCACCCCATCGACACAACAATTGATCATTGATCTCTTAGCCGTGTGTGGTGCCCCCCTCCACCATAGTCCACCTCGATCATATCGTAGCGGTGCTTAGGTGAAGCCCTGCGTCGGTAGCATCATCATCACCGTCACCACGCCGTCGTGCTGACGAAACTCTCCTGTGAAGCTTTGCTGGATCGGAGCTCGCGGGACGTCATCGAGTTGAACGTGTGCAGAACTTGGAGGTGCCGTACGTACGGCACTTGGATCGATCGGATCGTGAAGACGTACGACTACATCAACCGCGTTGGGCTAACGCTTTCGCATTCAGTCTACGAGGGTACGTGGACACACTCTCCCCTCTCGTTGCTATGCATCACCATGATCCTGTGTGTGCGTAGGATTTTTTTTGAAATTACTACGTTCCCCAACAAAAATATCATCACTCATTAGATATCCATCATCGTCTAGCCAGACACAATGTGATGACCACAGGGATGCCAGAACGAGAAAAGAGAACAAAGCCGGTAACGAGGTAACTCGCATAATGAACAAGTTGTTGTTTCACGGGAATGTCATTAAATCTGACCTCGGGTATTTTTAAAACATCATGAATCAACAGGAAGAACATTCAATAACTACAAGTTCAAGTTCGCTCGAATATTTATTCGTGTAGGTGCAGGGATCAATATGGATGTCCATGACTCCTCTATTGATCATTGATCGGAAAGTGTTTCGGTCATGTTTATACTTCACCAAACCTACAAGGTCACGCACTTAAGGTTCATCTATCTGCTAATTACTAGACATGGAGTCTAAGAGAAAGAAACCGAAAAAAATTCGCAGACAACCAAAAATTTTAGGAGGGAAAACCAGAAATGTTTTTGAAACAACAAGTGCTCCCAGGTAATTTTGGTACTTAATGTCAACATATCTCTTGTTGGACTAATACTTCTATCTAGTATACTTCAGATAAGTTCAATAGTGGAGTGGCTTGGACAAGAGGATGTGGAACCCCTTCAAAATGTGAAGGACAAAAGATTGGCAAAAGCTCAAAAGCTCAAGACTCTACATTTTCATTTTAGTGATCCAAGATCACATTGAGTCCATAGGAAAAGCCAATACTATTAAAAGGGGATGAGGTGTTGCTTAATGGCTTGCTTGCTCAAAGTGCTTAGTGATATGCTCCAAAGCCCTGAACCACTTTCTCATATCCACATGTCCTAAACCTAAAGTCAAACTCAGCCCCACCAATTTGATCAATCCGGTGCCACTGAGTTCACTTGACATAGCCACTACCAGAAACCCTAATCAATCCGGTCTCACCGAGATGGGCTTGCAAACTCTGTTGCCTATTACAACTATTTTGGTCTCACCGAGATATAAGATCGGTCCCACCGAGTTTGCTTGACCAACTCTCCGTTTTGCTTATTACCAAAATCGGTCTCACCGAGTTTGTGTAATCGGTCAAACCGAGTTGAGGTTTTACCCTAACCCTAGCCCCTCGGGTACACCGAGTTGATCATATCGGTCCCACCGAAAACTCTAACGTTCACATTTTGAACCATATCGGTCTGACCAAGTTTCTTAATTCGGTCCTACCGAGTTTGGAAAATTGTGTGTAACAGCTAGATTTTGTGTGGAGGCTATATATACCCCTCCACCCACTCTTCATTTGTGAAGAAAGCCAGCAAAACGTGCCTACACTTCCAGCCTACATTTTCTGAGAGAGAACCACCTACTCATGTGTTGAGACCAAGATATTCCATTCCAACCACAAGAATCTTGATCTCTAGCCTTCCCCAAGTTGCTTTCCACTCAAATCATCTTTCCACCAAATCCAAATCTGTGAGAGAGAGTTGAGTGTTAGGGAGAATATCATTTGAAGCACAAGAGCAAGGAGTTCATCATCAACGAACCATCTATTACATTTTGGAGAGTGGTGTCTCCTAGATTGGTTAGGTGTCACTTGGGAGCCTCCATCAAGATTGTGGAGTTGAACCAAGGAGTTTGTAAGGGCAAGGAGATCGGCTACTTCGTGAAGATCTACCCAAGTGAGGCAAGTCCTTCGTGGGCGATGGCCATGGTGGGATAGAGAAGGTTGCTTCTTCATGGACCTTTCGTGGGTGGAGCCCTCTGTGGACTCGCGCAGCCATTACCATGGATGTACGATAGCACCACCTATCGGAACCACGCCAAAAATCTCTGTGTCTCTAATTGTGTTTGCATACTCCAATCCCATCCCTTTACTTTCTTGCAAGTTGCATGCTTTACTTTCCGCTGCTCATATACTCTTGCCATGCTTATTTGAAATGTATTGTGAATGTTTAAACTTGTGTTAAAACTCCACCTTAACTTTAAGGAATTAAAAACTGCTACTTTTCTTTGTTGAGGGTCTAATCACCCCCCCTATACACCTCTTCTCGATCCTAAAATTGGTATCAGAGCATTGGTTTCCATTGCTTTGGTTTAATCACCATTGGAGGAAGATGGATGAGTCTACGTTGGGGAGTCTTAGACGTAGAGTGCCTATACTTGATGGATAGTTCTTTCATGAGTGGAAAATTGAGATGCTTGAGATTTTCAATGAATATCACTTGAACAAGTACATTACTACTCCTTGTGCGTGCCTTGTTGACCCCTTGCATCCTACCCTTAATGAGTCTATTGACATGATCCGTAATCTTAGAACTGTCAATTTAATCACTAGAGGATTACCTAGAAACTTGATTTCTAGCTTGCCTTCTCTTGATTGGGCTTACACCATATGGAGATTTCTTGAGGAATGATTTCCAAATTATTCCTTGCAAAACTTAGATGAGATTCTTCACAAGTCTATTGCTTTGAGTAAGATGATTCCAATGATCCTAAGTTTAGTGATTGTATATTTGAGCTTACCAACCTCATGTGTGCCAAAGGAGATGTTGGAATCATTAGCAACATCATCTCCGAAGCCATTATAATTCATAAAGATGAACATTGTGATGATCACTTATCTAATGAATCACTCTCTCTAGGAATTGATCAATCACAGGACGATGTTGAACATGGATACTATGATGAGGATGATGATAGTGACTTTGATCTCGATGAGTCTATGAGACACTTTGGTCTTATGGCTAATCTTCGCAGCTACATGGCTGGAGGAAAGGAATGGGTTCTTGATAATGGGTGTACCGATCACATGACCGGAGACAAGGATATGTTTCGTGAGCTTGCTAAAAACAACGGCCCTCGAAAGTATGTACTTTTGGTGATAACTCAAAGGGTAAGGTGGTTGGCCTTGGTAAGGTGGCCATCTCACATGATAGCTCCATACAAAATGCCATGCTCGTTGAATCTCTTGGCTATAATCTACTTTCCGTATCTAGACTTGCTGACATTGGCTTCAATGTCCTATTTACTAAAGTAGATTGTCAAGTGTTTTGTAGAGTGATGTCTACTACATAACCTTCTTCTTGTAGACGTTGTTGGGCCTCCAAGTGCAGAGGTTTGTAGGACAGTAGCAAATTTCCCTCAAGTGGATGACCTAAGGTTTATCAATCCGTAGGAGGCGTAGGATGAAGATGGTCTCTCTCAATCAACCCTGCAACCAAATAACAAAGAGTCTCTTGTGTCCCCAACACACCCAATACAATGGTAAATTGTATAGGTGCACTAGTTCGACGAAGAGATGGTGATACAAGTGGTATATGGATGGTAGATAATAGTTTTTGTAATCTGAAAATATAAAAACAGCAAGGTAACGAATGATAAAAGTGAACGTAAACGGTATTGCAATGTGTTGAAACAAGGCCTAGGGTTCATACTTTCACTAGTGCAAGTCCTCTTAACAATAATAACATAATTGGATCATATAACTAGCCCTCAACATGCAACAAAGAGTCACTCCAAAGTCACTAATAGCGGAGAACGAACGAAGAGATTATGGTAGGGTACGAAACCACCTCAAAGTTATTCTTTCCAATCAATCAGTTGGGCTATTCCTATAAGTGTCACAAACAGCCCTAGAGTTCGTACTAGAATAACACCTTAAGACACAAATCAACCAAAACCCTAATGTCACCTACATACTCCAATGTCACCTCAAGTATCTGTGGGTATGATTATATGATATGCATCACACAATCTCAGATTCATCTATTCAACCAAAACAAAGGACCTTAAAGAGTGCCCCAAAGATCCTACCGGAGAATCACGACGAAAACGTGTGCCAACCCCTATGCATAGGTTCATGGGCGGAACCCGCAAGTTGATCACCAAAACATACATCAAGTTAATCACGTGATATCCCATTGTCACCACAGATATCCACAGCAAGACATACATCAAGTGTTCTCAAATCTTTAAAGACTCAATCCGATAAGATTACTTCAAAGGGGAAACTCAATTCATTACAAAAGAGAAGAGGGGGAGGAGAAACATAAGATCCAACTATAATAGCAAAGCTCGCGATACATCAAAATCGTGCCAAATCAAGAACAAGAGAGAGAGAGAGATCAAACACATAGCTACTGGTACATACCCTCAGCCCCGAGGGAGAACTACTCCCTCCTCGTCATGGAGAGCGCCGGGATGATGAAGATGGCCACCGGAGAAGGATTGCCCCCTCCGGCAGGGTGCCGGAATAGGTCTAGATTGGCTTTTGGTGGCTATGGAGGCTTCTGGCGGTGGAACTCCCGATCTAATCTCCGTTCTGGAAGTTTTATGATACGTAGGTATATATGGGTACAAGGGGTACGTCAGTGGACCGAAGGGGGGCACGAGGCAGGGGGCGCGCCCCAGGGGGGTGGGCGCCCCCCTACCCTCGTGAGCTCCTCCTTCATCTTCTGACGTAGGGTCCAAGTCTATCCGGTAGGTTTCCTTCCAAAAATAACTTCTCCAGTTGATTTCGTTCCGTTTTGACTCCGTTTGATATTCCTTTTCCTCGAAACACTGAAATAGGCATAAAACAGCAATCCTGGGCTGGGCCTCCGGTTAATAGGTTAGTCCCAAAAGCAATATAAAAGTGGATAATAAAGCCCAATATTGCCCAAAACAGTAGATAATATAGCATGGAGCAATCAAAAATTATAGATACGTTGGAGACATATCAAGCATCCCCAAGCTTAATTCATGCTCGTCCTCGAGTAGGTAAATGATAAAAAGATAATTTTTTATGTGGAATGCTAGTTGGCATAATTTCAATGTAATTCTTCTTAATTGTGGTATAAATATTCAGATCCATAAGATTCAAGACAAAAGGTCATATTGACATAAAAATGATAATACTTCAAGCATACTAACTAAGCAATTATGTCTTCTCAAAATAACATGGCCAAAGAAAGTTCATCCCTACAAAATCATATAGTCTGGCTATGCTCTATCTTCACCACACAAAATATTTAAATCATGCACAACCCCGATGACAAGCCAAGCAATTGTTTCATACTTTTGATGTTCTCAAACTTTTTCAATCTTCACGCAATACATGAGCGTGAGCCATGGACATAGCACTATAGGTGGAATAGAATGGTGGTTGTGGAGAAGACAAAAAGGGAGAAGATAATCTCACATCGACTAGGCATATCAACGGGCTATGGAGATGCCCATCAATAGATATCAATGTGAGTGAGTAGGGATTGCCATGCAACGGATGCACTAGAGCTATAAGTATATGAAAGCTCAACAAAAGAAACTAGTGGGTGTGCATCCAACTTGCTTGCTCACGAAGACCTAGGGCATTTTGAGGAAGCCCATCATTGGAATATACAAGCCAAGTTCTATAATGAAAGATTCCCACTAGTATATGAAAGTGACAACATAGGAGACTCTCTATCATGAACATCATGGTGCTACTTTGAAGCACAAGTGTGGTAAAAGGATAGTAGCATTGCCCCTTCTCTCTTTTTCTCTCATTTTTTTTATTTTTTTATTTGGGCCTTCTCTTTTTTTATGGCCTCTTTTATCTTTTTTTTATTTGGGCTACTTTGGCCTCTTTTATTTATTTATTTTCGTCCGGAGTCTCATCCCGACTTATGGGGGAATCATCGTCTCCATCATCCTTTCCTCACTGGGACAATGCTCTAATAATGATGATCATCACACTTTTATTTTTCTTACAACTCAAGAATTACAACTCAATACTTAAACAAGATATGACTCTATATGAATGCCTCCGGTGGTGTACCGGGATGTGCAATGATGCATGAGTGACATGTATGAAAGAATTATGAACGGTGGCTTTGCCACAAATACGATGTCAACTACATGATCATGCAAAGCAATATGACAATGATGAAGCGTGTCATAATAATGGAATGGTGGAAAGTTGCATGGCAATATATCTCGGAATGGCTATGAAAATGCCATAATAGGTAGGTATGGTGGCTGTTTTGAGGAAGGTATATGGTGGGTTTATGGTACCGGCGAAAGTTGCGCGGTACTAGAGAGGCTAGCAATGGTGGAAGGGTGAGAGTGCGTATAATCCATGGACTCAACATTAGTCGTAAAGAACTCACATACTTATTGCAAAAATCTATTAGTTATCGAAACAAAGTATTACGCGCATGCCCCTAGGGGGATAGATTGGTAGGAAAAGACCATCGCTCGTCCCCGACCGCCACTCATAAGGAAGGCAATCAATAAATAAATCATGCTCCGACTTCATCACATAACGGTTCACCATACGTGCATGCTACGGGAATCACAAACTTCAACACAAGTATTTCTCAAATTCACAACTACTCAACTAGCATGACTCTAATATCACCATCTCCATATCTCAAAACAATCATCAAGCATCAAACTTCTCTTAGTATTCAATACTCTATATGAAAGTTTTTACTATTCTTGGATGCCTAGCATATTAGGATTATTTAAGCAAATTACCATGCTATTTAAAACTCTCAAAATAATATAAGTGAAGCATGAGAGTTCATCTATTTCTTCAAAATAAAACTACCACCATGCTCTAAAAGATATAAGTGAAGCACTAGAGCGAACGACAAACTACTAAAGATATAAGTGAAGATCAATGAGTAGTCGAATAATTATGCAACTATGTGAAGACTCTCTTAACATTTAATAATTTAAGATCTTGGTATTTTATTCAAACAGCAAGCAAAACATAATAAAATGACATTCTAAGAATAGCAAACATCATGTGAAGAAGCAAAAACTTAAGATCAACCGATACTAACCGATAGTTGTTGAAGAAGAAAGGTGGGATGCCAACCGGGGCATCCCCAAGCTTAGATGCTTGAGACTTCTTGAAATATTATCTTGGGGTGCCTTGGGCATCCCCAATCTTTAGCTTTTGTGTCTCCTTAATTCCTCTCATATCACGGTCTCCCTAAATCTCAAAAGCTTCATCCACACAAAACTCAACAAGGACTCGTGAGATAAGTTAGTATAAACCATTGCCAAAAACCTTATCATCCTCTACTGTAGCAAATCACAAAAATTATTATTCAAAATTGCATACTAAATGCCTCTGCATATTTAATAGTCCTATCCTCAAATAGAATCATTAAAGGAACAAACATATGCAAACAATGCAAGCATAACAGCAATCTGCCTAAACAGGACAGTCTGTAAAGAATGCAGCTAGATCCATACTTCCCTAAATCCAAAAATTATGAAAGAAAATTCCCACTGTAGTAAATTTATCATAGCTTAATATGCAAAAGGTTTCAACATTTTATCACATTCTGACTTTTCTAGGGAATTATTGCAACAGCGGTAAACTTTCTGTTTTCAAACAGCAACATGTATACTTGTAACATAGGCATAGTAAAGGCTATCAATGCCACTTTTATTGAAATAAAAGATGCAAAACATTGTTCTAAATAACAGAAAGCAAATCCTAACAAAATAAATTGACGCTCCAAGCAAAACACATATCATGTGGCGAATAAAAATATAGCTCCAAGTAAAGTTACCGATGAAAGTAGACGAAAGAGGGGATGCCTTCCGGGGCATCCCCAAGCTTAGGCTCTTGGCTATCCTTGAATATTACCTTGGGGTGCCTCGGGCATCCCCAAGCATAGGCTCTTGCCACTCCTTATTCCATAGTCCATCGAATCCTTACCCAAAACTTGAAAACTTCACAACACAAAACTTAACAGAAAACTCGTAAGCTCCGTTAGTATAAGAAAATAAATCACCACTTCAAGGTACTGTAATGAACTAATTCTTTATTTATATTGGTGTTAAACCTACTGTATTCCAACTTCTCTATGGTTTATAAACTATTTTACTAGCCATAGATTCATCAAAATAAGTAAACAACACATGAAAAACAGAATCTGTCAAAAACAGAACAGTCTGTAGTAATCTGGATCAAACGTATACTTATGGAACTCATAAAATTCTCAAATAGATTGCTGGACCTGAGTAATTTATCTATTAATCATCTGCAAAAAGAATTAACTAAATATCACTCTCCAAATAAAAATGGCAGAAATTCTCGTGAGCGCTAAAGTTTCTGTTTTTTACAGCATGATCAACAAGACTTTCCCCAAGTCTTCCCAAAGGTTCTACTTGGCACAAACACTAATTAAAAGCATAAAAACACATATAAAAATAGTATAGATGAATTATTTATTACTAAAAAGTAACAAAAAGCAAGTAATAAAAATAAAGTTGGGTTGCCTCCCAACAAGCGCTATCGTTTAACGCCCCTAGCTAGGCATGATGATTTCAACGATGCTCACATAAAAGATAAGAACTGTAACATAAAGAGAGCATCTTGAAGAATATGAATAGCACATTTAAGCCTAACCTACTTCATATGCATAGGGATTTTGTGAGCAAACAACTTGTGGGAACAAGAATCAACTTGCATAGGAAGGTAAAACAAGCATAACTTCAAAATTTTAAGCACATAGAGAGGAAACTTGATATTATTGCAACTCCTACAAGCATATGTTCCTCCCTCATAATAATTTTCAGTAGCATCATGAATGAATTCAACAATATAACCAGCACCTAAAGCATTCTTTTCATGATCTATAAGCATAGAAATTTTATTACTCTCCACATAAGCAAATTTCTTCTCATGAATAATAGTGGGAGCAAACTCAACAAAAATAACTATCATGTGATTGAAAATTAAGATCAAGATGACAAGTTTCATGGTTATCATTATTCTTTAAAGCATACGTGTCATCACAATAATCATCATAGATAGGAGGCATGCTTTCACCATAATAAATTTGCTCATCAAAACTTGGGGGACAAAAGATATCATCTTTATCAAACATAGCTTCCCCAAGCTTGTGGCTTTGCATATCATTAGCATCATGGATATTCAAGGAATTCATACTAACAACATTGCAATCATGCTCATCATTCAAATATTTAGTGCCAAACATTTTATAGATTTCTTCTTCTAGCACTTGAGCACAATTATCCTTTCCATCATACTCACGAAAGATATTAAAAAAGTGAAGCGTATGAGACAAACTCAATTCCATTTTTTTGTAGTTTTCTTTTATAAACTAAACTAGTGATAAAACAAGAAACTAAAAGACTCGATTGCAAGATCTAAAGATATACCTTCAAGCACTCACCTCCCCGGCAACGGCGCCAGAAAAGAGTTTCATGTCTACTACATAACCTTCTTCTTGTAGACGTTGTTGGGCCTCCAAGTGCAGAGGTTTGTAGGACAGTAGCAAATTTCCCTCAAGTGGATGACCTAAGGTTTATCAATCCGTAGGAGGCGTAGGATGAAGATGGTCTCACTCAAGCAACCCTACAACCAAATAACAAAGAGTCTCTTGTGTCCCCAACACACCCAATACAATGGTAAATTGTATAGGTGCACTAGTTCGGCGAAGAGATGGTGATACAAGTGGTATATGGATGGTAGATAATAGTTTTTGTAATCTGAAAATATAAAAACAGCAAGGTAATGAATGATAAAAGTGAGCGTAAACGGTATTGCAATGTGTTGAAACAAGGCCTAGGGTTCATACTTTCACTAGTGCAAGTCCTGTCAACAATAATAACATAATTGGATCATATAACTAGCCCTCAACATGCAACAAAGAGTCACTCCAAAGTCACTAATAGCGGAGAACGAACGAAGAGATTATGGTAGGGTACGAAACCACCTCAAAGTTATTCTTTCCAATCAATCAGTTGGGCTATTCCTATAAGTGTCAAAAACATCCCTAGAGTTTGTACTGGAATAACACCTTAAGACACAAATCAACCAAAACCCTAATGTCACCTAGATACTCCAATGTCACCTCAAGTATCCGTGGGTATGATTATACGGTATGCATCACACAATCTCAGATTCATCTATTCAACCAACACAAAGGACCTCAAAGAGTGCCCCAAAGTTCCTACCGGAGAATCATGATGAAAACGTGTGCCAACCCCTATGCATAGGTTCATGGGCGGAACCCGCAAGTTGATCACCAAAACATACATCAAGTTAATCATGTGATATCCCATTGTCACCACAGATATCCACGGCAAGACATACATCAAGTGTTCTCAAATCTTTAAAGACTCAATCCGATAAGATTACTTCAAAGGGGAAATTCAATTCATTACAAGAGAGAAGAGGGGGAGGAGAAACATAAGATCCAACTATAATAGCAAAGCTCGCGATACATCAAGATCGTGCCAAATCAAGAACACGAGAGAGAGAGAGAGAGATCAAACACATAGCTACTGGTACATACCCTCAGCCCCGAGGAAGAACTACTCCCTCCTCGTCATGGAGAGTGCCGGGATGATGAAGATGGCCACCGGAGAAGGATTGCCCCCTCCGGCAGGGTGCCGGAATGGGTCTAGATTGGCTTTCGGTGGCTACGGAGGCTTCTAGCGGCGGAACTCCCGATCTAATCTCCGTTTTGGAAGTTTTACGATGCGTAGGTATATATGGGTACAAGGGGTACGTCGGTGGACCGAAGGAGGGGCCACGAGGCAGGGGGCGCGCCCCAGGGGGGTGGGCGCCCCTACCCTCGTGAGCTCCTCCTTCATCTTCTGACGTAGGGTCCAAGTCTATCCGGTAGGTTTCCTTCCAAAAATAACTTCTCCAGTTGATTTCGTTCCATTTTGACTCCGTTTGATATTCATTTTCCTCGGAACACTGAAATAGGCATAAAACAGCAATTCTAGGTTGGGCCTCCGGTTAATAGGTTAGTCCCAAAAGTAATATAAAACTGGAAAATGAAGCCCAATATTGCCCAAAACAGTAGATAATATAGCATGGAGCAATCAAAAATTATAGATACTTTGGAGACGTATCATAGAGATAATCATAATATGGTCTTTACCGGTATACGTAGAGGTGATCTATACATTGTTGATTTCACTAAAAAGGCTCAACCTAGAACTTGCTTAATTGCTAAATCTTCTAAAGGTTGGTTGTGGCATAGAAGGTTAGGTCATGTGGGCATGCGAAATCTTGATAAGCTTATTAAAGGTGATCATATCCTTGGAGTGAAAGATGTTATATTTGACAAGGATGGATTGTGCAGTGCTTGCCAAGCAGGAAAACAAGTTGGAGGAAGTCACCCCGTGAAGAACATCATGACCACGAGAAGACCGCTCGAGCTACTTCATATGGATCTCTTTGGTCCCAATGCCTATAAAAGCCTCGGTGGAAACTCATTTGGTCTAGTCATAGTCGATGATTTTTCAAGATTTACGTGGGTGTTCTTTCTTGATGATAAATTGCAGGTCCAAAAGATATTCAAGAACTTCGCTAGGAAGCCCCAAAATCAATTTGAAGTGAAGATCAAGAAGGTTCACAGCGACAACGGAACGGAGTTCAAGAACGCAAATGTGGATACCTTTCTTGACGAAGAAGGGATTTCACATGAGTTCTCGGCTACGTACACGCCTCAACAAAATGGAGTTGTTGAGAGGAAGAACCGGACTCTTATTGATGCTTGATGAGTACAAGACGCCAAAATACTTTTGGGTGGAAGCGGTTGAGACAGCTTGTCATGCAACAAATCGCTTGTATCTTCACAAGCTACTCGGCAATACGACATACGAACTCCTCACCGGTAACAAACCCCAAGTTGGATACTTTCGAGTATTCGGCTCAAAGTGTTACATTCTTGATAAGTATCGTCGTTCTAAATTTGCTCCTAAATCTCATGAGGGTTTCCTGATACGTCTCCAACGTATCTATAATTTTTTGATTGCTCCATGCTATATTATCTACTGTTTTGGACATTATTGGGCTTTATTATCCACTTTTATATTATTTTTAGGACTAACCTATTAACCGGAGGCCCAACCCAGAATTGCTGTTTTTTGCCTGTTTTAGGGTTTCGAAGAAAAGGAATATCAAACGAAGTCCAAACGAAATGAAACCTTCGGGGACGTGATTTTCTCAACGAACAAGACCCACGAGACTTGGACCCTACATCAAGAAAGAAAAGAGAAGGCCACGAGGTAGGGGGCACGCCTACCCCCCCCCCCAGGCGCGCCCTCCACCCTCGTGGGCCCCATGTTGCTCCACCGACGCACTCCATCCTCCTATATATATCCACGTGCCCCCAAACGATCAGATACGGAGCCAAAAACCTAATTCCACCGCCGCAACTTTCTATATCCACGAGATCCCATCTTGGGGCCTGTTCCGGAGCTCCGCCGGAGGGGGCATCGATCACGGAGGGCTTCTACATCAACACCATAGCCTCTCCGATGAAGTGTGAGTAGTTTACTTCAGACCTACGGGTCCATAGTTAGTAGCTAGATGGCTTCTTCTCTCTTTTTGGATATCAATACAATGTTCTCCCCCTCTCTTGTGGAGAACTATTCGATGTAATCTTCTTTTTGCGGTGTGTTTTTTGAGATCGATAAATTGTGGGTTTATGATCAAGTCTATCTATGAATAATATTTGAATCTTCTCTGAATTCTTTTATGTATGATTGCTATCTTTGCAAGTCTCTTCGAATTATCAGTTTGGTTTGGCCTACTAGATTGATCTTTCTTGCAATGGGAGAAGTGCTTAGCTTTGGGTTCAATCTTGCGGTGTCCTTTCCTAGTGACAGTAGGGGCAGCAAGGCACGTATTGTATTGTTGCCATAGAGGATAACAAGATGGAGTTTTCTTCATATTGCATGAGTCTATTCCTCTACATCATGTCATCTTGCTTAAGGCGTTACTCTGTTTTTAACTTAATACTCTAGACGCATGCTGGATAGTGGTCGATGAGTGGAGTAATAGTAGTAGATGCAGGCAGGAGTCGGTCTACTTGTCTTGGACGTGATGCCTATATACATGATCATGCCTAGATATTCTCATAAATATGCTCAATTCTGTCAATTTCTCAACAGTAATTTGTTCACCCACCGTAGAATACTTATGCTCTTGAGAGAAGCCACTAGTGAAACCTATGGCCCCCGGGTCTATCTTTATTATATTAATCTCCTACTACTTAGTTATTATCTTTGTTATTTACTTTGCCTTTATTTTACTTTGCATCTTTATCACAAAAATACCAAAAATATTATCTTTATCATATCTATCAGATCTCACTCTCGTAAGTGGCCTTATAGGGATTGACAACCCCTATTTGGGTTGGTTGCGAGGATTTATTTGTTTTGTGCAAGTACGAGGGACTCGCGCGTAGACTCCTACTGGACTGATACCTTGGTTCTCAAAAACTGAGGGAAATACTTACGCTACTTTGCTGCATCATCCCTTCCTCTTCGGGGAAAACCAACGCAGTGCTCAAGAGGTAGCAAGAAGGATTTCTGGCGCCGTTGCCGGGGAGGTCTTCACAAAAGTCAACATACCAAGTACCCATCACATACCCTTATCTCCCGCATTACATTATTTGTCATTTGCCTCTTGTTTTCCTCTCCCCCACTTCACCCTTGCCGTTTTATTCGCCCTTCTTCAGTTCGTCTTTTTGTTTGCTTTTATGTCTTACTTGGCTCGTTTGCTCGCTTGGTTGGAATAGTTTTTTATTTATTACTAAACAGAGAACCTAAGATCTATGGATCCTCATCCGCTTGCTAATCTCTTTAAGAGATCCAATTATGTTGAACCAATTGCTAGTGAGTTTTGTGCACTAGATTATCTTTATGAAGTTTTGCTTGAAATTCGTGAATCTGAAAATTGCGATGAAGTATTTTATGAAGTGATTCACGATAGATCTTTGAATAAAAAGCATGATTGCAATGATGTTATTATAAATTCTATTAATGTCAACTGTGCTAATAATATGCAAAACCCTAAGCTTGGGGATGCTAGTTTTGCTATGTCTTCTACTTGTTGCAATGATCATGATTGGGGTGATTCTTCTTTTGATCTTGAAAATTTATTTAAGCCCCATAATGAATATGAGATTGATTATAATGTTTGCAATAATATTGAAAGTGGGTTTGGAAGAATGTCAACTTTAGATCCCACATATTTGGAGAATGTTAAATCTTATGAAGTTTTTGATAAAAGTGCGTTTGGAAAGGTCATGACTTTAGTTAATGTTAATCCCACTATTTCGGAAAAGTGCCAACTTTGCATGCATGTGGATCATGTTGAGAATATTTTATGTGATAGCTATATTTTTGAATTTGCTTATGATCCTACATGTAACTACTATGAGAGAGGAAAATATGGTTGTAGAAATTTTCATGTTACTAAATTACCTCTCGTTATGTTTAGATTGCTATTGTTTCTTTCCGCTTCCTTGCACATGCTAGTTTTTGCTTGCCTTGATGATTTGTTTGCCTATAAGATGAATATGCATAGGAAGTATGTTAGACTTAGATGTGTTTGTCACATGTTTTATGATGCTCTCTTTGTGCTTCAATTCTTGTCTTTCTTGTGAGCATCGTTAAAATCGTATGCCTAGCTATAAGGCTTTTAAAGAAAAGCGCTTGTTGGGAGACAACCCAATATTTTTCCTTGCTGTTATTCAATTAATAATTTATCTAGCCTATGTTTTGGTTGTGTATTTTTGTGTTTAATTAGTGTTTGTGCCAAGTAGAACCGTTGGGAAGACTTGGGGAAAGTCTTGTTGAACTTGCTGTAAAAAACAGAAACTTTAGCGCTCACGAGAACTACTGAAATTTTTATTTGGAAAGTGATATTTAGTTAATTCTTTTTGAAGATGATTAATAGATAAATTCCTCACGTCCAGCAATTTATTTTAGAATTTTTGGGGTTCCAGATCTTGCGCTAGCTACAGATTACTACAGACTGTTCTGTTTTTGACAGATTCTGTTTTTCGTGTGTTGTTTGCTTATTTTGATTAATCTATGGCTAGTAAAATAGTTTATAAACCATAGAGAAGTTGGAATACAGTAGGTATAAAACCAACATAAATAAAGAATGAGTTCATTACAGTACCTTGAAGTGGTCTTTTATTTTTTTTCGCTAACGGAGCTCACGAGATTTTCTACTTTAAGTTTTGTGTTGTGAAGTTTTCAAGTTTTGGGTAAAGATTTGATGGATTATGGAACAAGGAGTGGCAAGAGCCTAATCTTGGGGATGCCCATGGCACCCCCAAGATAATCTAAGATCACCTAAAAGCCAAAGCTTGGGGATACCCCGGAAGGCATCCCCTCTTTCGTCTACTTCTATCGGTAACTTTACTTAGAGCTATATTTTTATTCACCACATGATATGTGTTTTGCTTGGAGCGTCTTGTATGATTTGAGTCTTTATTTTTCAGTTTACCACAATCATCCTTGCTGTACACACCTTTTGAGAGAGCCATATTTGATTTGGAATTTGTTAGAATACTCTATGTGCTTCGCTTATATCTTTTGAGTTATATAATTTTGCTCTAGTACTTCACTTATATCTTTTAGAGCACGGTGGTGGATTTGTTTTATAGAAACTATTGATCTCTCATGCTTCGCTTGGATTATTTTGAGAGTCTTAAATAGCATGGTAATTTTCTTAAAGTCTTAATATGCTTGGTATACAAGATTAATAATAAAACTTTCTTATGAGTGTGTTGAATACTATGAGAAGTTCGATGCTTGATAATTGTTTTGAGATATGAAGATGGTGATATTAAAGTTGTGCTAGTTGACTAGTTGTGAATTTGAGAAATACTTGTGTTAAAGTTTGTGATTCCCGTAGCATGCACGTATGGTGAACCGTTATGTGATGAAGTCGGAGCATGATTTATTTTTTGATTATCTTCCTTATGAGTGGCGGTCGGGGACGAGCGATGGTCTTTTCCTACCAATCTATCCCCTAGGAGCATGCGCGTAATACTTTGCTTTGATAACTTGTAGATTTTTGCAATAAGTATATGAGTTCTTTATGACTAATGTTGAGTCCATGGATTATATGCACTCTCACCCTTCCACCTTTGCTAGCCTCTCTAATACCGCGCACCTTTCGCCGGTATCATACACCCACCATATACCTTCCTCAAAACAGCCACCATACCTACCTATTATGGCATTTCCATAGCCATTCCGAGATATATTGCCATGCAACTTTCCACCGTTCTGTTTATTATGACACACTCCATCATTGTCATATTGCTTAGCATGATCATGTAGTCGACATCATATTTGTGGCAAAGCTACCATTCATAATTCTTTCATGCGTGTCACTCTTGATTCATTGCATATCCCGGTACAACGCCGGAGGCATTCATATAGAGTCATATTTTGTTCTAAGTATCGAGTTGTAATTCTTGAGTTGTAAGAAAAATAAAAGTGTGATGATCATCATTATTAGAGCATTGTCCCAGTGAGGAAAGGATGATGGAGACTATGATTCCCCCACAAGTCAGGATGAGACTCCGGGCGAAAAATAAAAAAAGAGAAAGAAAAGAGGCCATAAAAATAGAAAAGGCCCAAATAAAAAAAGAAAAGAAAAATGAAAAATGAGAGAAAAAGAGAGAAGGGACAATGCTACTATCCTTTTACCACACTTGTGCTTCAGAGTAGCACCATGATATTCATAGTAGATAGTCTCTCATGTTATCACTTTCATATACTAGTGGGAATTTTTCATTATAGAACTTGGCTTGTATATTCCAATGATGGGCTTCCTCAAATTGCCCTAGGTCTTCATGAGCAAGCAAGTTGGATGCACACCCACTTAGTTTCTTTTTGAGCTTTCATACACTTATAGCTCTAGTGCATCTGTTGCATGGCAATCCCTACTCACTCACATTGATATCTATTGATGGGCATCTCCATAGCCCGTTGATACGCCTAGTTGATGTGAGACTATCTTCCCCCTTTTTGTCTTCTCCACAACCACCATTCTATTCCACCTATAGTGCTATGTCCATGGCTCACGCTCATGTACTGCGTGAAAATTGAAAAAGTTTTGAGAATTTCAAAAGTATGAAACAATTGCTTGGCTTGTCATCGGGGTTGTGCATGATTTAAATATTTTGTGTGGTGAAGATGGACATAGCCAGACTATATGATTTTGTAGGGATAACTTTCTTTAGCCATGTTATTTTGAGAAGACATAATTGCTTTGTTAGTATGCTTGAAGTATTATTATTTTTTTGTCAATATTAAACTTTTGTATTGAATCTTTCGGATCTGAATATTCATACCACAATTAAGAAGAATTACATTAAAATTATGCCAAGTAGCACTCCGCATCAAAAATTCTGTTTTTATCATTTACCTACTCGAGGACGAGCAGGAATTAAGCTTGGGGGTGCTTGATATGTCTCTAACGTATCTATAATTTTTTGATTGCTCCATGCTATATTATCTACTGTTTTGGAAATTATTGGGCTTTATTATCCACTTTTATATTATTTTTGGGACTAACCTATTAACCGGAGGCCCAGCCCAGAATTGTTGTTTTTTGCCTGTTTTAGGGTTTCGAGGAAAAGGAATATCAAACGGAGTCCAAACGGAATGAAACCTTCGGGAACGTGATTTTCTCAACGAACAGACCCGGGAGACTTGGACCCTACGTCAAGAAAGAAAAGAGTAGGCCACGAGGTAGGGGGCGCGCCTACTCCCCCCCCCCAGGCGCGCCCTCCACCCTCGTGGGCCCCCTGTTGCTCCACCGACGCACTCCTTCCTCCTATATATATATATATCCATGTGCCCCCAAACGATCAGATACGGAGCCAAAAACCTAATTCCACTGCCACAACTTTATTTATCCACGAGATCCCATCTTGGGGCCTATTCCGGAGCTCCGCCGGAGGGGGCGTCGATCACGGAGGGCTTCTACATCAACACCATAGCCTTTTTGATGAAGTGTGAGTAGTTTACTTCAGACCTACGGGTCCATAGTTAGTAGCTAGATGGCTTCTTCTCTCTTTTTGGATCTCAATACAATGTTCTCCCCCTCTCTTGTGGAGAACTATTCGATGTAATCTTCTTTTTGCGATGTGTTTGTTGAGACCGATGAATTGTGGGTTTATGATCAAGTCTACCTATGAATAATATTTGAATATTCTCTGAATTCTTTTATGTATGATTGGTTATCTTTGCAAGTCTCTTCGAATTATCAGTTTGGTTTGGCCTACTAGATTGATCTTTCTTGCAATGGGAGAAGTGCTTACCTTTGGGTTCAATCTTGCGGTGTCCTTTCCCAGTGACAGTAGGGGCAGCAAGGCACGTATTGTATTGTTGCCATCGAGGATAACAAGATGGGGTTTTCTTCATATTGCATGAGTCTATCCCTCTACATCATGTCATCTTGCTTAAGGTGTTACTCTGTTTTTAACTTAATACTCTAGATGCATGCTGGATAGCGGTCGATGAGTGGAGTAATAGTAGTAGATGCAGGCAGGAGTCGGTCTACTTGTCTCGAACGTGATGCCTATATACATGATCATGCCTAGATATTCTCATAACTATGCTCAATTCTGTCAATTGCTCAACAATAATTTGTTCACCCACCGTAGAATACTTATGCTCTCGAGAGAAGCCACTAGTGAAACCTATGGCCCCGGGGTCTATCTTTATCATATTAATCTCCTACTACTTAGTTATTATCTTTGTTATTTACTTTGCCTTTATTTTACTTTGCATCTTTATCACAAAAATACCAAAAAATATTATCTTTATCATATTTATCAAATCTCACTCTCGTAAGTGGCCTTATAGGGATTGACAACCCCTATTTGTGTTGGTTGCGAGGATTTATTTGTTTTGTGCAGGTACGAGGGACTCACGCGTAGCCTCCTACTGGATTGATACCTTGGTTCTTAAAAACTGAGGGAAATACTCATGCTACTTTGCTGCATCATCCCTTCCTCTTCGGGTAAAACCAATGCAGTGCTCAAGAGGTAGCATTTCCTACTTGGTTATGGCTCAAACTCTCACACTTACCGTGTCTACAACAATTTTACCCGAAAGGTTGAAGAGACGGTAGATGTAAAGTTTGATGAATTTAACGGCTCGCAAGTAGAGCAATTACCAATTGATGTAGGAGACAAAGACCCCTCAGAAGCAATCCAAGACTTGTCTATTGGCAAGATACGCCCAACGGAGGTGAAGGAGAGTACCTCGTTCGTCCAAGTGGAAGCTTATACCTCACGACAAGGTGAACCAAGAGTTGACACGGAGGCATCCACAAGTGGGACACGCCAAGATGAAGAAAACGAGGAAGTGCACCAAGATGAACCTCATCAACCTCCTTCTCCACCTCAACAAGAGAACGACAACGTCAAAAACGAAGAAGGCCAAGAAGAAGAACAAGATGATGAAGAAGATGTTCCACCCCGACCCAAACAGAAGCTCTCACGAGTTAGAGCAAGAGTCTCACGAGACCATCCCGTCGAGCAAATCTTCAATGATATCCAAACCAGGAGAATCACTCGCTCTAAAACTCGTTTGGCAAATTTTTGTGAACATTATTCATTCATCTCTAGCATTGAACCTATGAAGGTTGAAGAAGCATTAGAAGATCCGGATTGGATAAATGCCATGCATGAAGAGCTACACAACTTTGCAAGGAACCAAGTGTGGACATTGGTTGAGAAGCCCGACAACAAGCACAACATCATCGGTAACAAATGGTTGTTTCACAACAAGCAAGACGAAGATGGACAAGTTGTCGTGGATTTGTCACGGCAGATGTCCTAGTGTGAGGACTAGTCGTGAGGGCAACGCATCTATGTGGTAGCTTGAGAGGGGTTGAGCGGAATCGAGAGATGCAACGCAAGACAAGGATTTAGACAGCTTCGGGCCCCGGGAAACATCATCCGGTAACAACCCTACGTGATGTTTATGGCTAGGTATTATTATCATCACGAGGGATTCGCCGTAAACCGGCTCTCCCAGTTATGTCTAGCCCTAAGATCGTCTCCCCCCTTTACGGGGTGCCTTGCCCCTCCTTATATATGTTGAAGGGGCGGGTTACATGTAGAGTCCATCTCGGACTAAGACTTAACTATTCTGACTTCTCTTCATGGGCTTCATAACGTCCTGGGCTTCATAACGTCATGGGCTCCATAACGTCTCGGACTTCATAACCTCTCGCAACTGAGTTATCACTGTCTGCTGGGTTATGACTGATGCCGGTTTATCACTGTCTGCCTTAACTCTTGTCGGTTTATCATCTGACTTAACCCCTGTCGGGTTATCATCTGACTTTACTCTTGCCGGGTTATCATCTGACTTAACTGTCAGCCGGTTTATCAACCTGCCGGTTTACCGTCTGGGTTAACTGTCTGTCTTAACTGTCAGCCGGTTTACTAAGTCCCAACCGGGTTATAACTCTGGCCGGATCATACCGCGGGGTATATCCCCGACACAAGTAGTTCGCAACAAAGCACGTCTCATCGCCCAAGGCTACACTCAAGTCGAAGGTATGGACTATGGTGAGACATATGCCCCCGTTGCTAGACTTGAGTCCATCCGCATCTTACTTGCCTATGATAATCACCATGATATTACCTTGTACCAAATGGACATTAAAAGTGCTTTTCTAAATGGTGAAATTAAGGAAGGAAGTTTATGTTAAACAACCTCCCGGCTTTGTGAATCATAAGAAACCTGACCATGTTTACAAACTTCACAAAGCTCTTTATGGTCTTAAACAAGCTCCTAGAGCGTGGTATAAATGCTTGACCAAGTTCCTTATTGAAAAAGGCTTTGATATTGGAAAGATAGATTCTACTCTTTTTACTAAAAGTGTTCATGGTGAATTATTTGTGTTCCAAATTTATGTTGATGATATCATATTTGGTTCAAATAACCCTCATTTTAGTGAAAAGTTTGGAAAGCTAATGTCGGAGAAGTTTGAGATGTCTATGATGAGTGAACTCAAGTTATTTCTTGGTTTTCAAATCAAGCAAACTAAGGAGGGTACCTTTGTTTCTCAAACAAAGTATACCAAGGACTTATTCAAGAAAGTCAACATGCAAGAATGCAAAGGTATGAATACACCCATGCCTACTAGTGGACATCTTGACTTGACCAAGGATGGTGAGCCGGTTGACCAAAAGGTTTATTGCTCTATGATTGGCTCATTGTTATATATATGTGCCTCCCGTCCCGATATTATGCTAAGTGTGTGCATGTGCGCATGATATCAAGCGGCCCCCAAAGAATATCATCTTAAGGCTGTGAAAAGGATAGTGAGATACTTAATTCATACACCAAATTTTGGCATTTGGTATCCTAAGAGGTCTTCTTTTAATCTTGTTGGCTACTCTGATTCGTACTATGTCGGTGACAAGGTTGATAGAAAGTCCACTTCGGGTACATGTCAATTTCTTGGTAGATCTCTTGTGTCTTGGTCATCTAAGAAACAAAACTCGGTATCCTTATCCACCGCCGAAGCGGAATACATTGCTGCTGGTTCATGGTGTGCTCAGTTACTTTGGATGACCCAAACTCTTAAAGATTATGGGATCTATGTGAAACATGTTCCATTTCTTTGTGACAATGAAAGTGCTATTAAGATTTATCACAATCCCGTGCAACATTCTCGAACTAAGCATATTGAAGTTCGTCATCATTTCATTTGAGATCATGTTGCTAAAGGGGACATTGATCTTAAGCATGTTCGTACTGATAAGCAATTGGTGGATATATTCACCAAACCGCTTGATGAGAAAGTATTTTGCTGTTTGAGAGGTGAATTGAACATCATTGATGCTTCAAACTTGGAGTAAAAACTCCATTTGGATACATGCAAGGCATGACCCTTTGACTAATCCTTGATATTTCTCTTATGATAATGATCATATGTCTTGGATATACTTGCACCCTTGCATGCTATCTAACCCTTGTAGGTACTTGTATGAATCTAAATCTATGAGATTGCAAATCACTCACAACTTGAGCAATCTCTACATCACCAATTCTCTACAATATGGTGGTTGAAGACAAGGGAGCATGAATCCTTTCAACATATCCTTTGACAATTTCTCCATATCAACTTTCATTGATATCAATTAGATACACAAGTGCTCTTCCTTTCCAGACTAACCCATGTAGGTAGATGAACTCAAACTACAAGTGACGCTCCCAACTCATTGATGAGCTACATCAACCTTGAGCACCTCACACTAGTTCAACTACATGATCAAGATCAACACCACCACCCAAGGTATGTTATTCCATCTTAGAGAAGCTTTACCCCAAGGCATGGGTCAAAGCAGCTCAACAAGATGAGAATACATCAAAATGCTTAAACGAAAGATGGTAACCCCATTTTGAGCTTAAACGATGAGTATGACCTACGATCAAGTGATCTCACTTGACTCCTCAGTCAATATACTCTAGCATAGGTGACTTTGTCGCCGACCAATTCTAGATGAAGTTCTCTAGTGTTTCTCTGCGTTCTTGCATTTGTCTCTTGCATATTTGTTCCCCTTCTTTAATCAAACTTAATCTAGATTTCTTTATTTTCTCTGTTATGTTCTGCACTCCTTTCATCCGATTCATTGCAAATCCTTCAGTTAATTCCTTGCAAATCTTTGTAAGATCTTATTTGCCTAGTGAGCTGAGATGACAACTGTTCTCTCTTTGTGTGTGTTGAACTCGGACACACCGGTGTGTCTCTTTCGGTCAAACCGAACCATTTCGGTGACACCGAAGAAAACCACTCAGTTTTACCGATTTCAATGCTGAGAAGACACTTTGTCATTTGCATCCTGCATATTTGTTCCAGCTCCACTCGATGATTCTTGACCTCTACCATCATCTTACATTGCATGTTGCTTTGTCATGTGACTCAAGGACCAAACCTATTCGACTCACACTCTAGAAGATCCCTTCTTGGAAATTGATGTCAAAGGGGGAGAGAGAGACCACATCAAAGCTTAATCACATCAAGGGGGGAGAGTGCTTAATCACATCAAAGGGAGAGAGACCCCAGATGCTTGGTATTCAAGAGGAGAGAAGTCACATGTCTTTAAGAGGGGAAAGACATGTTAGTATGTGTTATGACTGCGTTATTCAATTTTTCTTGTTTTGCTCCGATTTTCTTTTCCCTATCTTCTCCCATTATCCATATAAGATTCAGGGGGAGAATGACATCTAAGGGAAGAAAATCGTCGAATTCATTGCATATTCTTATTCTTTTGGGGGACATGTCTATATCACATAGGGTACCTAGTACTCACTCTACAAGTCATCCCAATCTTGGTACTCATGTGGTTTACTGTTTGCTCTGTTTAGTAGATGTTTCTGTGTTATCTAACCTTGTTTACTCAGGTTCATCTCTTCCAAAGCCAGCTTAAGACCACAAGGTAAGTATATGCATCACACTCATGTGCATGAAGATCTCTTGCTGATGTACATATTGTTTGCAAGAAGGGCTCATGAACATGAAGATATGATTCCTATATTCACATCATTTGCTATGATGCATATAGCCAAGATACATGTAATTTGTTGCTTGCTCTGTCATTCTTATGCATTCACATGCTCTTATATCCCATATTCACATGATTGCATACATACAGGGGGAGCCTATGCATGTTACATGTCTTTCCAAAGCTTTACTTGTCATTCTTCATATCTTTATCTAAAGCTTTGATGTATGTTGTCAGCAATTACCAAAAAGAGGGAGATTGAAAGACAAGTTCTCCCTGGGTGATTTTGGTAATTAATGTCAACATATCTCTTGTTGGACTAATACTTCTATCTAGTATACTTCAGATAAGTTCAACAGTGGAGTGGCTTGGACAAGAGGATGTGGAACTCCTTCAAAATGCTAAGGACAGAAGATTGGCAAAAGCTCAAAAGCTCAAGACTCTACATTTTCATTTTAGTGATCCAAGATCACATTGAGTCCATAGGAAAAGCCAATACTATTAAAAGGGGGTGAGGTGTTGCTTAATGGCTTGCTTGCTCAAAGTGCTTAGTGATATGATCCAAAGCCCTCAACCACTTTCTCATATCCATATGTCTTAAACCTAAAGTCAAACTCGGCCCCACCGATTTGATCTATCCGGCGCCACTGAGTTCACTTCACATAGCCACTGCCAGAAACCCTAATCAATTCGATCGCACCGATGGGATCTCGGTCTCACCAAGATGGGCTTGCATACTCTCTATTGCCTATTGCAACTATTTCGGTCTCACCGAGATATGCAATCGGTCCCACCGAGTTTGCTTGACCAACTCCCTGTTTTGCTTATTACCAAAACCAGTCTCACCGAGTTTGTGTAATCGGTCAAACCAAGTTAATGTTTTACCCTAACCCTAGCACATCGGTCCCACCGAGTTGATCATATCGGTCCCACCGAAAACTCTAACGTTCACATTTTGAACCATATCGGTCTGACCGAGTTTCTTAATTCGGTCCCACCGAGTTTGGCAAATTGTGTGTAACGGCTAGATTTTGTGTGGAGGCTATATACACCCCTCCACCCACTCTTCATTTGTGAAGAAAGCCATCAGAACGTGCCTACACTTCTAACCTACATTTTCTAAGAGAGAACCACCTACTCATGTGTTGAGACCAAGATATTCCATTCCAACCACAAGAATCTTGATCTCTAGCCTTCCCCAAGTTGCTTTCCATTCAAATCATCTTTCCACCAAATCTAAATATGTCAGAGAGAGTTGAGTGTTGGGGAGACTATCATTTTAAGCACAAGAGCAAGGAGTTCATCATCAACACACCATCTATTACCTTTTGGAGAGTGGTATCTCCTAGATTGGTTAGGTGTCACTTGGGAGCCTCTGTCAAGATTGTGGAGTTGAACCAAGGAGTTTGGAAGGGCAAGGAGATCCCCTACTTCATGAAGATCTACCCAAGTGAGGCAAGTCCTTTTTGGGCGATGGCCATGGTGGGATAGACAAGGTTGCTTCTTCGTGGACCCTTCATGGGTGGAGCCCTCTGTGGACTCGCGCAACCGTTACCCTTCGTGGGTTGAAGTCTCCATCAACGTGGATGTACGATAGCACCACCTATCGGAACCACGCCAGAAATCTCCGTGTCTCCAATTGTGTTTGCATACTCCAACCCCATCCCTTTACTTTCTTGCAAGTTGCATGCTTTACTTTCCGCTGCTCATATACTCTTGCCATGCTTGCTTGAAATGTATTGTGAATGTTTAAACTTGTGCTAAAACTCCACCTTAACTTGAAGAAATTAAAAACTGCTACTTTTCTTTGTTGAGGGTCTAATCACCCCCCCCCCTCCCTCTAGACACCTCTTCTCGATCCTACAGTTTTGGAGTAAAATCATCATACCGAAAATGTTTCGGAAGGCGTCTAGAATTATTTAAGGGGTAGTCAAAAATGTTCTGAACCTTCGGGAATTTTTTGAGAGAGAATGGTCACGGAAAAATCTTGTCCCAGTGTGAGGGGACAAGATCCCACGAATCATGGGATGATGATGCAGGCAACACTATTAGGGTACAACCCCTTTTTGGTGGCTTTTTGTAAAGACACCGATGACCCACAAGTATAGGGGATCAATAGTAGTCCTTTCGATAAGTAAGAGTGTCGAACCCAACGAGGAGCAGAAGGAAATGATAAGCGGTTTTCAGCAAGGTATTCTGTGCAAGTACTGAAAGTAGCGGTAACAAATAGTTTTATAGTAAGGTAATTCATAACAAGTAGCAAGTAACAATAGTAACAAAGGTGGAGCAAGATGGCCCAATCCTTTTTATAGTAAACGACAGACCGAAAAGTTATCTTATATAAAGCAAAGCATTCTCTAGGACACACGGGAATTGTCGTCTAGTCATGTTCATCATGTTTAGTTGATTTGCGTTTGCTACTTTGATAATTTGATATGTGGGTGGACCGGTGCTAAGGTGTTGTTCTTACTTGAACAATCAACCCTCTTATGATTACCCCGCCTCGCAAGCATCCACAACTATGAAAGAAGAATTAAGATAAATCTAACCATAGCATGAAACATATTGATCCAAATCAGCCCCTTACGGAATAGCGCACAAACTAGGGTTTAAGCTTCTATCATTCTCGCGACCCTTCATCTACTTATTACTCCACAATGCCTTCCCTTAGGCCCAAGTATGGTGAAGTGTCATGTAGTCGATGTTCACATGACACCACTAAAGGAAGAAAAACATACACATCATTAAAATATCAAACGAATACCAAATTCGCATGATTACTTATGACAAGACTTCTCCCATGTCCTGAAGAACAAAAATAACTACTCAAAAATCATATTCATGTTTAAGATCAGAGGGGTATTGAATATCATTAAGGATCTAAACATATGATCTTCCACCAAATAAACCAACTAGCATCAACTACGAGTTGTAATCAACACTATTAGCAACCCACATGTACCAATGTAAGGTTTTGAGACAAAGATTGAATACAAGAGATGAACTAGGGTTTGAGAGTAGATGGTGATGGTGAAGATGTTGATGAAGATTGGTCCTCCCATGATGAGAGGATCGTTGGTGATGTCGACGGCTTCGATTTCCCCCTCCCAGAGGGAAATATCCCCGACGATATCGCTCCACCAGAGGGCAAAAGTGCTCCAATCCAAGTTCCGCCTCGAGACGGCGGCGCTTCATCCCAAAAGTCCTCCTCTTAATTGTTTTAGGGCAAATGACTTCATATAGCAGAAGGAGGGGGCCAGAGGCCAGCTGTGGGCCCCACAGGGCATCAGGGCGTGCCTAGGGGGTGGTCGCGCCCTGTCGCCTTGTGAGCAGTAGGTGGCCCCCCTTTGTTATTTCTTTGCTCCAGTGTTTTTTATATATTCAATAAAAAAATCTCCATGAAGTTTCAGGCCAATTGGAGCTCCGTAGAATAGCCATCTCTGTTGTAGCTCTTTTAGGTCCAGAATTCTAGCTACCTGTAATTTCCATCTCCATGTGAATCTTGCAAATTAAGAGAGAAAAGGCATTAGAATTGCATCATAAAGTGAAATAATGACCAAAACATTATAAATAACATTAGGGAAACATGATGCAAAATGGACGTATCGACTCCCCCAAGCTTAGACCTCATTGTCCTCAAGCGAAAGCCGAAATCGATAATCATCATAACCACATATTTACAGAGAGAGGTGTCGATAAAACAAAAAAGGACCTGAAAGCATCATGATAATTATCATAACAACAATATATCATCATAAAACTTCTCATGATCGAGTGACAATTCATTCACAACATAAAGTTTGTACCATAAACTTCGCTGAAAACTAATAAACTATGAACTCCGCCATTGAAACATTTGCAATTTACATTATCAGAAAGAGTTTATGTAAGAGCTTTGATTAGCAAGTTCACATGCTCAAATATCATTTAGTCTTCTACAATTGTCGGCACTCACGACATATTTATTCAACAAAAGTTTCAGCCAGACACATATGAAGATGGGGGTTTATAGTTTCACCTTCCAACTCATTTACCTCAAGGGTAATGTCAACAATAATAACTCATGATCACCTACATCCAACTGGATATATGTGCCTGGATCTTTCCCCATCACATGACGATTGCCAAGAGAAAAAAATAAAACAGAATAGAGATGAACGGTATTGACTCTTGCATACAGAAAAATAAAAGATATGACCTTTGCAGCGGAAGCAGAGGTTGTCATGCGCTTTTTCTTTTTTTGATGTGCAAGCTCTTAATGTAAAGGAACGTTACTTTATATTGCACATTGTGATAGCAACCTTTATTATGCAGTCTGTCGCTTTTATTTCTTTACCATCAGCAGATCGTACAAAGCTTATTTTCTCTTACAATAAAAGATCATACATATTTAGGAGCAATTTTTATTATCTTTTGCACTGATGATAACTTACTTGAAGGATCTTATTCAATCCATAGATAGATATAGTGGACTCTCATGGCAATAAACTAGGTTCAAGAGATTTTGGATGCACAAGTAGTATCTCTACTTATTACGAATTTTGGCTAGCAAAAGATTATGAGCAAGCACCACATGTTAGAGGATACGTGACAATATAACTTCTATGTGAATATAGACAAACAAAACCCATTATGTTGTCTTCATTGTCCAATGTTAACTATTTGATCAAGCATAGAATATTTAATGAGGGCGAACTCATTCGTTGGAACTTGGTTGTAAACCTCTCATCAAGGATATATAACAGAGCCATGTTCATCTACTCCTTAGAAAGTTTCAAAAAGTCCTCTAAAACGTTCTAAAACTTAGAGAAAATCAACTTATTAATAATTCATAACATTTCAAATTTTGGAATTTTTTGGGATGTTACATTTTCTCAACAACTTATATCAACTCGGCATGTTTGATTTAGCTCTCAAATGAGTTTAATAGATAGATTCCGAAGTCTTTCAAAGAATGTTAATTTTCCCATTCGAAATGGTAAACTCTTGGTGTCGAAATGAAAAGCTTACCATATCACATCTATCTTAACAAAATATAACACTCCAACCATTGCCATCCAAAGAAAATTAGTGTGAACTGGTGTCACTAGATCGCCCATCTCGCAATTATTATCTTATACTCCCCTCCCAGTCTGCAATCCCCACCATCATCATCCACTTCTAATGGTTGGGTCATATGTTCCCTAGGATCATAAAGCTTATCATGCATATGACGCAAGCTGGACCAGACTACCCGTCGAAAAATTAAAAGAAGAACTCATGTCAGATTCCACCTTACTGCCATGTCATACTGTTTTCTCAACAATGTAGCCGACACATAATTCTTCGTCGCCTTATTCTAGGTGGGGCCACCGCATACCAAGTATTATAAAAGACTCGCCGCTCCCCTCAACCCTAAATGTTCCCTCAAAACTCCCCCCCCCCCCCCCCCGCCCCCGCCCCTAATGTCTCGCCACAAACCTCCCGTTCTCCACTTTCAATCTCGATTCCGACACCACCTCCATCCCTATCTAAGTTCCGATGAAGTCACTTCTTCCTTGCATCTCAAAAGAATCCACTCTCCTAGTTTAACTATGTCAGTACAACATAGATCCACCCGTCACAATGGTTGCGAGCACAAGGTGGACAAGCACATAAAAAATTGTCTCTGCAATCAAATTGTTGAGTTCAAGGCGGGCAAGCGCATGGTGGATCAACTCAATGATTAGATATTTGATTCCAAGATTGCTAATCTCATGGCGGATCATATCACCAATGATCATATTACGGAATTAACGAAGGGTGTCACCTCCAATCTCTTCGACAACACTATAAACTTGGTGAGATCCTTACTCTTTTGCATCTCTTTATTTGTATTGTGGAATATTGCAACGACCTGTCATGGAGGTAATGAAGAGTAAGGTCATTGATGAAGCATAAATGGAATAGGCCGATGGAGTAGTTTTTTCTAGCATTAGAACACCTACCCGATCCAATTCTTATGTTTTCGAGTCTTTATTTCACTCTCCCCCCCCCCTCGCGCGCCCACCGCTCCCACGATGGGTGGGGGAAATATGTTTCTCTAGTGGTTTAATAATCTTTCCCTAGTTCTTCCTTGCCATGGTGACTTCAAAGATCTGGTGTCCTAGTAGGCTCATCGTTCCGTTAGGTAGCGAGATTTGTTTTTCAGTTTATTGATGGAAGTTGTTGCCTCTCGGAGGCAAGCAACCGAGAGGAAATCAATAGTGGCTTTGGAGCGGTGGTGGTTCAAAGTTGGCAGATCTACCGTTCTTCCAGAATATCATTGGGTTGATATATAGATAGATCTAAGCCCAAGTCAACGCGGGATTGTTCCACAACCAATGTGCCTCAATACTTGCAATGTGTGTATTCTTCGTCTTTCAAATCCTCTCTAGCGATGGCACTTCCTCAGTTTCGGCAGTGGAGGCTTGGCTTCTCTTCCAATGAGCACCTCGATGGTGATTGAGGTTGGTGGCAAACCATGGTTGTGGACTTGTGGTGTGTGCAACGACCCCTAAAGCACCTGATATTATTTTTCTATTTTTTGGGGGCTTTCCTGGAAAAAAATCCAATTCGCATGCCTTCTCTCGGTCTCTAGTAGTCGTTAGTGTGTTTTTGTGTGCGCTTGTTAGTTGGTAATGAAGATGCACGGTTTCTATGAAAAATTCTGATCATTCCGAACATAAACCATGTCATGTATAAAGTCGGCTTGAGTGGATGGTAAACCCACCCCTCTAACATATCATTCACGCATTGTAAATCCAAACATGGCCCACTTGAAAAGATAGCAACTGGTAGAGTCGAGCGGAGGAATGCCCATAAAAATCCGAAGTCCATAACAACAATTAAAAATCCAAAAAATGTCATAATAATAAATGAAAATCCAAATTTGGCATAATAATAAATGAAAAGTCCAAAGATCGCACAACATAAATGAAATCCAAAAATGGCGTAGCAATAAATCAAAATCCAAAGATAGCAAGTAATAAATGAAAATCTAAATATGACAAACAATGAATGAGAATCCAAAGATAAGCTTATCTTTGGATTTTCATTTATTGTTTTCCATCTTTGGGATTTCATTTATACTGATGCGCTATCTTTGTAGTTTCATTAATTGTTTTGTCAACTTTAGATTTTACATTTATAGTTCTGCCATGGTTTCATTTGAAAATCCGTAAAATAGGAAGAAAATAACCTAGCTCATCATCTGAAGTTCTGAACACATCCAAAGTGACCAATCAAGAAATTTCCAAAAAATACATCCTCTGAGAACCAAAAGGAAGCAAGTAATTAATGAATCTAAAGGCACCCACGTCCAAATCACATCCCACCCACTGCCCTATAAAAAGCCCTGGGTTTGTGCATTTTCAGGCATCGAGTTACCAGTAAAACAAGTGAGGGTTTCTTCTGTTTGTGTCAGTGTGTGTGTGTTGTGCTCGTGAGGCAATGGAAGGAGGAGGAGCCATCCCGGCGGGTGCGGGCAAGGCGGCCTATGGCGATGGGATGCACAAGAGTCCACTTCATCCACAGCCACAGCCCACCGTCGACGCCCGCCTGGCCGATGCTGAACAAGGTAGCTCTTCCTACTCCTGCAACACGTTCGTCGTATTCCCTGAAGCTTTGAAATTATATTTCTAGGATGTTAGTTTATTTCAGATCATGTAGTACTGTTTATAGGCGCATGCACATGAGTGCTGTCATCAGTTCGCCAGCATTAATTACAATATATTTCCCAAAAATTCTAATTTGAAATGGATTTTTTTATCTGGCAGAGCCATGTGGGACTGTAATAGTTCCTCAAATCATCATAGTTAAAGGTGGACAGGTAAATTTTCCTACTCTTATAATGCTCCTAGAGACATTCAGTGCTCTATTAATATTTCGTCGTAGTATATCTGGATACTAGATGTTAGAATATCCAAATGAAGTGGTTCCTTTTAAAAAAAATAAAGTTTATTTTGTGGATGCATTTAGTGTTAAATATTAGGAAAAAAATGAGCAAAGTTGCCTCTACTTAACGCTATGTGCGTTGTACATATGTATATTGAAATGACTTGCACTTGATATATTTTTTTAAGCGGGAGGGACGCTTTAGCTCTGGGCAGATGGGGTGTAAACGGATCGGATCGGATTATTAATGATTTCCCCATACCCTTTACCATACTTATTTTTTCGGATTCGAAGTGGATAACGACCGGATCTAGATCGGACTCGGGCTAGAAGCGGAGAAAAAATATCGGGATAGCAATGCTTATTTGGTGTAAAATTTGGAGATAACATTTGGCTCTTTCTTGATTTATTATTCAGCACATTTTTTCAACCGGTTATGTCTATATCCATCCTACAATATGTTGAAGAGAGCTTAGTGTTGTCCCTCTCTTTTCCCCTTTTTTATTGCCCTTCGCATCTTTTCCATAAGTTCTCTATTCCACCCCATATTATGCATGTATTGTAAGATTCTAATAAGGAACCCCTGGTTTCAGGATGTGGCAATGGAAGTCAAGTCGTATGGTGGGAATGGTTGGGCAGTTTTTATCATGTCTGCCGAGGGCGCCGTATCCAATGTGACACTGCATCAACCAGCTTCTCCGCTTGAAACAGTTATGCATAAGGTTTGCTCTATTGTTTTAGCTTGAATCTGTACACTAGAAATCCCTTTTTTCTGGTATGTTTTCAAAATAAAAGTTCAGCTCCAACCAAATTAAGAGAATTATAAAAGCAAAATGAAATGTGAGATAGTAGGTAGAGAGATTGTCTAATTGTTTCCTTTACCAGCATAGAGAATATCGCAAGGGGAAACATAGCGTTGTGTAGTTCTGGTCGTCCAAAAATGAAACATCATTGTTTGGACTCTAGATTTGTTACCAACTCTAAACAATATCTAATCCTTAGCATGTACGTAATATGCAGGGTTGTTTTGACATTGTCTCCATGACCGGCTCGTATCTGCCGTCAAAAACTGATGGAGTGAGCTCTCTAAAGGGTGGGTTCGCCATTTCGCTTGTCGATGCTGATGGCCGCATCTTCGGCGGTGGGTTAGCAGGACCTCTGATTGCAGCATCATCTGTTCAGGTTACCATCTTTCACTTGCATCTTGCTCCATATATATAATATACCAATAGCAGATTACCAAAAGAACAACCAAGATCTTCGTTCCATATATACCAATAGCTTCCATTGTATCTTGCTCTGTTTGTTTAACTAAGTATTTATTAAGTCTATATGTGCTTCCTGCGTTTCGAAAACAAAATGTCTGCTGCCAAATGAGTTACATTGTATACATATTAATATTCATACTGAAAATCATGATGTGCTTCTTTATATGGTACATAGCTTGTTTGGGAAATAGCATCGTTTCACGAAAACATACATATAATGCAATTGAGAACCTTGTGCTTTCTCCTAATGGTTTGCATTTTGATGTGCTGACGCGCAGGTGATCATTGGAAGGTTTGCAGCTGATGAAAAAGAGGACATCAAGCAGGATGTGGCCAGTGGAACTGAACCGAGTGATTCTCCGAATGGATCCTCAAGTGGTCCAGGAAGCCCATCAAACTAGAGTGCTTTGGCACATTCAACTCCAGCTTCCTATTTCCAGATGCCAGTCAGCTTAATAAATTCCTAGTTTTTCGTTCCTACTATTTCCCAGACGCTTAGCTTTCTGCTCGTACTTGTTGAACTTTTCAGTCTCGTTATATGATGTATGGCCCCTGGATGTGGTCAAGTTATGTTTTTATACCTGGATGATGCTTCGTGATATTACAGTTATGAAATGTTTCATGGTCATATCTGATGAGTATCAGTTCTGAAATGCTTAGATAACTCCTACACATCTGATGAGTATCAGTTCTGAAATGCTTAGATAACTCCTAGCTCCAAACGCTTAGTTTTTTGGGTATCAATTGCAAGTAGCAACTGATAACTGCTCACAAGTCAAGAGAAACTATCTGGTGGAAACGATCTTTCAAAATTCTGAAGCATGTAAAATTTCAGTTTCAACCCTGACTGGTGATGATGCTCAGTGTGTTGGACAGTTTGATGTTCTGCAAACATGTAAAATTTCAGTTTCAAATCAATCTCGCTCAGGGAGCTATGAGAAAAACAAATTCAGCAAATAACAAAAAGTGAAGCATGCAAAAAAATTGAAGTCACTGGAAAATGATGCTGAATTTGAATCGACACGTGAGGATGATGTTTCAACCCTGACTGGCGCTGATGATTCTGACGAATGGAGAGCAGACACTGCGAAGCTGGCATGCAGGTTGGAGACGGCATCACTCCTCACCCTGCTGGCTGGGTGATGGCGTAAAGTGCAGTGATGTCTTGGCATCACTTCTTGTCAGGCGTACACTATTTTCCTAATGGAGGTCCGGCGTAGGCTTCACTTAGATACATATACAAGTACACAACCATGGCATACATACATGGGGATGGGTTCAAGCTACTATCTCTTCCTCTTGAGCATTTCCAATATAAGTTCTGGTTTCCTGCAAACTTCACCTTCCGCCCAGCCTGGCGAGAAGGAGGCGTCGGTAACTTTGCCGGGTCCCTTCCCCTTGCCTGAGTACCTCATAATCTTCAGCCTCTTCCTCCCCAGACCGGCAGAGACCCTGAGCGACTCACGGTTCTTCGGGGCACGATCAGTCGTGTTTGACGTGCCGGTTCCTCTACCCAACAACATTGGCGCCACGGACATCCTCGAGATGTTGAGTTCTTCGAGCACGAAGGCCCTCTCGGCGTCGCTAGCACAGTTATGATCCTTCCCTGATCTGTCTAGAGACAGCTCATCTGCCTTGGAAACTGACCGACGTCCAGCGTGCCGCAAGCCTGCGTTGCTGGATCCTGGTGATCTCCAGATTGCCGTGGTTGCAGCTGAAATGGGGCCGTGTGGGTGGTCAACCGCCACTTGGAGAAGCAGATGATGCTTTCCAAGGAAGGAGCAGTCGCTGATGAGTCGGCTCGTCGTCAGGCACGTGACAGTGTTGAGCCAGAGTTTCTCAAGCTGGTCAATGGTTTCTCCTTGATGTATTATGCCGCACGATGTGCTAGATAAGGTGAGCCATTCAGTAAATTGATCCCCAATTATCTGCACGGATGATGTGATGTTTATCATGCAGTTAGCATTTCACACAAAGTATATGCTTGTATTAACAGTTTAACACATATGAAGATGATGCCCTTCGAGACTGGGGAGATGGCACAAACCTCAAAGAGTAGAAGAATGTCTTTCATCGATGTAAGATGTCCAACAAAATCAGATAAAGATGAGAAATACCTGAAGCATAACAGAAGGCAGAGATGTAAACAGAATTAAGTGCAGCGTGCTGCTATCGAAATTAATCTGCAATTTTGTGAATCTGGCTACTTACCTGCTTGTGACTTGGTGTCGTGCAGCTGGATTTTCTTTGAAAGCAAGACCTGATAGCTTCATAAACCTGCACATATATAACAAAAAATGATTAGAGATTACTGTAATATCTTCAAATCATTGGCCATGCTTGGCATCTTCTTAAGGTGGGCAGGATAATCTAGACGCGTTTCATCTAGAAATGAAATTCAACACACCTGTTACCAAGCTTCAAGCAAGTCAACATAAGGTTAGGTCCTTTGGATCCAGCAGGCTCCTCATTTGTCGTTACTTCTATCTCTTTGTTAGCATAGGTAAAAATTTGGGCATTCTCTAGTAGTCCAATAACTACGTTGCCAAGAACAGATAGGATAGTAATGTTTTTAAACTTCTTCTCTAAGCAATACTTGAGATTGGCTTGGATTGGGGACATGTTTTCATCAATTATGTGGATCAAATATTCAAAAAAGTGCTCTAGGAAAACCATGTAAGCAGGCTCTGAACAATAACTGGAGTTTGTACAAAAGGATCGATAAACCTCGATAACCAGCTCCACCTCCAAGTCTTGTGTCATGTTAAGGTAACCTTCGGAACTATTTTCAGCATTCCAATGAGCAGATATACTCCCAGGGGATACAAGAGCAAAAAATGGGTAACAGAAGAACTGACAGAGTACATCATGGCCACTTGCACCACAGCCAACCTTCAAGTAAGACATCATTTGCTCATTCAAGCGCTTTGACACTTTGTTCCACACCACCAACCATTTTATTCTTAGCCGACTATCTACTGGACGCATGATCTGCATATACAAAAAAGCAACGACAACATGAAAGTTCCCCAGTAGATCAGGTGGACAGATAATTGAAGCCAATTGCTCGGCATCTCCAGGTGACAATTCTCCAGTAAACTGAGCTACGATTGACAGAGATAGTGCAGTCAAGTAAACTGCTGGAGAAACCAACTCCAGGTAAGCAAGTGGCCTGATTCTTGGATGAGATAGCTTCGGACTGCATTCTGCATATTCAATCTCCTTTATTTGTTCGATGTCTAAGCATAACTCATACTTTCCAGAAGCCAACAGAGAATTATCCAGTTCCTCTACAGTACACTTCACAAACTGAAGACAAAACTGTACCAACAGTGTGGAACTGTTACTCTTTTGCTTTCCTACCATATCCAGAAACACCTCCTTTACAAACTTGCATGCCTTAGTAATGCATATCATGGCATTGTCATCAGCAAGCTTTGAGTTACACTGAACTCGAACTCCCTGTAGAAGCAACCTGAAAGTTTGTGTTGTGGAGTCCATAATAGTTACGGCCATGTCAGCAGTCATGTTATGAAGTAGTTCTGGATTCACAATTGAGCCAAGGATCTCCAACTGAAAATCAAAGCTGGTAACATCCCATGGTAACCATTTGATTTGATGAACATCAAACAAGACCTTGAGATGCGTACAAGTTTGGGATAGCAAGTTCTGATTCAGTGGAACACACACATTATCTTCGGGTGAGATCAAATGCCTAACTCTTACTGAAATAAAGTCATGAAACAGATTGATGCAAAATGACCACAGTGGCTTGTTCTGATTATCAAGTCTAGTGGAGAAAATTATCTTGAGTACTGGCCCAAAAGCAGCCTCTAGAATGGATAAATGGTTAATCGAATCACCAAGCTTATATAAAAGGTAATGCCATGTGCTCAAGCAGGAGGAACTTAAAGCAATATTATGACTTCTTGACAGAACTCCACATAAAGGCATCATAATTAGCCTTATCTTTTTCATCTGAGCACTAGCATGTGCTCTGGGTTCAATAGGAGACATCACTGTCCCCTGATCCATATTTTCTAAAGCCTGTGGCCCAAAAAATGCATCCACCAAATTTGTCCAGGTAACCTGCAATTCTGAAAATATCATCATATTATATTGGAATATATTTGTCTTAAAAGAAAACAACTGTACTTGAGGAAAGAGTTTAACTCACCATTGTGGTTATCTGAACTTGAGGATCAGGATCAGTAAATAATTGCTCAGGGACCTTAAGCATTTTGTTAAGTAGAGGTCTAGTGCTCGCTGCACGTGCGCCAAGTAAGGATATGAACCATCCCCATGACTTTACTGCTTGAATTTTCTTTGAAGGGTCATTGAGCATATCAAGCACAGAAGAGAGTAGCTTTTGCTCAAGGTCCAAAGCTACTTCCTGCACAGCAAGCACAAAGTAAAACTCAAATGAGGGACTGTCGATACATGAAGGATTTGAAATTGGAATTTTATATTACACTAGCAAGTAAAACGGTACAATAAGAGGTTGGTAAATAACTGTGTAATAACACAAGGATCATTGCAACAGGGGAAGTAGTAGGAGATGACTAAATCATTTAACGATAAACATCTCGGAATCACAAAACGATGTGAAAATACTACATTTCAAATATAGCACAAACATTAATGTAACTGAGAAGCATTATTGTACTGTGCCAGATATAAACTGGCCTAGGTTAATCTGTTGTAACTTTCAGTCTGCTTTCTTAAATGATTTCTATAATCATATCAAACTAAATAAAACTGCAGGCCATTTCAGTGCTACACAGAAAAGCAAATGTTGACTTCTGTTTTTCTATGAAGCTCCCACAGCATATTTGTATTCAGTAACAGACTCGATCCAAAACATTTTCAACAGTTAACAGCCAAGTGCTTAGTGGCAATTAAGTCTGTGATACCTGACTTACAGTTATAAAGACACAATCTGGGTACTATAGTTCGCAATGAGGAAACTAATGTCAGCAGTTAGAAACATCTAATTCCAAATCATTATAGTAGTCATTATTCAATTACCTTGGAAAGAGGAGATTGAGGAGGTAAAATAACTGATGACACCTTAATGAGGCATCTTTCAGACATATCCCTTTCCGGCTTGTCAGCACTTAAGAGTCTTCGGTATATTGGGGGAACCCATATGCTTGATTGGTCTCTCATTCCTTTTGGATATTGACTAGCAAGTTTCATGGTAGCCTTGAGAAAGAGTTTTCAAAGACGGCCTTAGTTCAAGTATTACTAGCGGGTAAAACATTAAACCACAAAAAAGGAACAAGAATCAAGTGTGTGCTTCACACTTGTGCCAAAAGTGCTCATACTAAAAGGTAAAACCCTCCGACTTGGATGATTTTCTAGCTGGTGCGGCAACATAAAATAAACTAGTGAGGCATGGAAAAAATCTAATGACATCATCTATGAACAATTTGTTTTTCCTCCTGATGAAGACATGAAATATAAGAGCAATGAACTCTAATAATTACCGAGATATTTTAGTAAATTAACATACTTCTGAAGGAAGAGTGTTGCCATTGCAATTATAAGTGATAATAGAATTAAACAGATTCACTCAAAGTTCATTAGCAAGAGAGTGGGCATATATATTAATTAGTAACTTAAACTGTTTTCATAAGAAAAAATGTATCTTAATACGGCAGTCTTAACACTTGAGCCTGTCTCAAATGTCTTGCAGGGCTGGAGGTAAACCCCTTCAGTTACAACAATTGTAAAAAGATGCCAACTATGTTGGTTACTGGCGACATTATGCTGCAAAGAAATCATTCACATGAACTGTTTTATTGCTATAAGAAACATACTATGAGATTAATTACTCTGTTCAACAAAACAGAGATAGGCATACTATGAGATTAATTACTTAGTTCACCAAACAAAACAGAGGTAATGCAATAGAACGCAGTTTAAGTGGGAAGATAACCTGAACAGCCTCAAATGTTGTAGACAAAGAACCAAATGGATTGTCAAGGGCATAAACAATAGCATTGAGCAAGGGAGTTACTCCATCCTCTACCACCGAAGCCTCCAATTGTTGAACAGAAATGCACCAGACTGCAAGATTACAAATAGCCTGTAACAACAAATTAACAGAAGAAATAGGAACTCAATTACTCCACAGTAAAACTGAACAAAAGAAGAACAAAAAATGGTGAGCAGAACAAACCTTCATCTTGGTGGTCATGACCAGCCGAACCAAAGTAGCCAATACCAATTGAGCCAACTGTCCTGCAGGGTAAGAAAAATAGATATTATAACTGTTCCTTCAAACCAACAGGTAATTTGATGATCTTTTTAGATGAAAGGCCCGGAGCCATGCTGTATACAAAGTGACTTCATGATTCAAGGGCATGCCTGAGCAACTGAGCACATTAATCGGTTCAGAGCGTAATCAAAAAAACAAGAGATAGCAACGGATAGTGATTTAAAATAGCAAAAGGGACAGGCTCTTTAATTGTAGAAACTCATGAACTGTCAAAACAAAAAATGTATCAGCTCCAACTTCTAGAATGTGTACTCAGAGTACCTGCCATGAAATGAAATTTTTCTACGTTTTCCTAAGAAAATGTAGACTACCAGCTCTCATTGAAAGGCCAATGTGTGAGCATGAAACTGCTAGATGATGGGAAAATGGATCTGAGACAATGGCTTATTAACCATACAGTATTAGTGGAAGACTGGGAGGTAAACCTACAGCCGTGCAAGGCATGGACTGACAGAAGCCAGATTGTCAGAAGAACATGGTGGTCGCCCGAGATGGGGGCTACCAGGAGGTGCTACTACCTGGGATGGTGGAGACGAGGACGGGGTGGTAGAGCGCGAAGCCGAGGCACTTGAGTGCGGAGGCGGCTACGGCCTCGTCATCTTCGGCGGCGTCGCGGAGGAGGAGCGGGAGCAGGGCGGAGGGGGAGGCCGCCGCGAGGTCGGCCGCGGCGGAGGGGTCATCGGCGCACGCGCGCTGCAGGTGGAGGAGGCGCGCGTACGCGGCCGCGCGGTCGGGCTCCGCCGCAATCTCCGCCACCTGCCGCGCCACCGACGGCGGCGGCATGGTGCGGAGGAGGCGCGAAAGGGAAGAACTTTTGGGGAATTTGGCGTCGCTGGAGATGCGTATGCTGGTAACGGGTATTACGCCAACACAGCAGGGGAAGCGGGTTCTCATTTAGATGGGGAAGCGGTTTCCTGAGCGTACGTATCTGACGACTGCTCGCTAAAAAGAGTATTGACGTAAACAAAAAAAATCCTATGGCCATATCGAAATTTAAGAATCATGTGTATTGCAAAGTTCAATCAGGCCAAAATAAAGCAAAATTTGAATTAGATTTGTAGGGCTTTCCCCTCTCCGAAGAGAGGGAGCCCTTTCAGAAATTCTCAGTGGCCCATGAGGGCCAAAGAGGGGGTTTGGAAATAGTTTTCAACCAGCAATTGACGCGCCTCGGTATAACCTCACTAGCTGCGTCATTGCCCCAAGCGCAAAGATGCCTTCTCCCGTCCGCCCTCAACCCCTTCTTATACCCGGCTCGCCCCCTCCCACCCCCCTCCGCGAGCGAGGTGGGACTAATCGCACCACCAGGAAGCCAACCGAGAACCGACGTACCTCACGGGCAGGACGGGCAAGCGAGCGTGGGCCGCCTCTCCGCTCGCGCGTGGGCTGCTGGGTATCGTGGGCCTGATACGGGACAACATTGCCACTGGCAGCCTACGCCTCCCCTAACAAAAAATGAAACATTATTATCCAACTGGAGAGGAGAACGAAGGAGAGAAATCGAGGGGTCCGAAGGCCGTGTGTTTTTTTGTTTTTTTTTTAGAATCGCGAGTGGCATGCATGCGCACATCAATCTGGTCGGGACGGGCGATTTTTTATATATTCTTTGTGGGAAGAACTTTTGGTCCAGGCCGCAGACGGAGCTATCATCCGGCGGCCACTTTCTGTAATTCTGTTTGATATTGCTCATTAGTAGAAGCAACTTGGTATTGGATAGTTCAGTAGTGAGTGGTACATGGAAAGGTTATGTGTGGGTTTGCTGATAAAACAAGCCAAGATTACTAGCTTATTCATTGTCAGTCAGTTGCAATTTGCAAGCCATCTCTGCAGACTGCAGGGGTGCAAGCATTCGGCGTCGCCGTCGTGGATTGCCCGGGGCCAGCTCGAACGGCAACCTCTTCAGCATGTGATATCCTCCTACAGGGCGAGCTGCTGATCAAGCCGGTGTTATCCTGTTCCTATCCAGTTCGAGGAGGGAGACGCGGGCAGGGCAGAACGTGTGGCCATCTTTGTCATCCATTCCAGTTCGGGCTGTGCCTTCGCTTTTTTGTTCAATCGTTTTGTTGCATCTGAACTTTTGGAAGAGAACTTTCGGTCCAGGCCATAGATGGAGCTATCACCACCCAGTGCCCACTTTTTTCCCTGGAAGATGTACGTATTTTATTTATTTCTTTTTTTGCGAGGGAATGTACGTAGCTTATTGGTAACCATGCTAGTTTTTAGTTTACTACATGGTGATAAGAGTGGATAAACTCTGTCATGCCCTTGCAAAATTCGTTCTTCTGCCCACTCGCACGGCTAACTACAGTGCTTACTGCGTGCACCCGAGATGACTTCAGGGCTCGCAGCAGCATGCATCATGCCGAGCATCCTAAGGCCAACTTCACTGCACAACCTCAAGTGGACGTCCGGTTTGGCCGAATTTTATCTTTTTGGGATGTCAATGAGTTTGTCCATGTCCGCTTCTGTCCGTTGGGGTGTTGGTATGGCCAACCCGCGGCCGCATCCCAAGTCATGTCCGGCGTGGATGTGATTAAAAAAACTAACAAATTAAAATGAAATGCCAAAAAAATGCAAATATAAAAACATAAAACATAAATTAACCATCACGGCCACAAAACGGCCCAGTTTCACGGTTCACATTGCCATAATTAACATAAAAAACAAAATAAACTGATGCACGTGCGCTCTTGTCGTGCCCGTCGATGTCGTCGTCGTCGCCATCTTCAGTGGCCGACGTTGTCGTCGTCGTCACTGACGAGGTCGACGTAGTCCGGCGGCGTCCAAAGGTGGGACGGCAATGCGTGGTACACGGGGGCTGGCTGGAAGGCGGGAGGTGCCTGCACCACCTCCTCCCGTGGCGACGCCTCCAGCTCCGATGATCGCGGCAGCGTCGGTCACCAGTTCACGCCCCCACGGCGTCAGCCATATCCGGAGCCGTGCACGACCAGCTCCACTGATGGCCCACCAGGCCCGGGTGAAACGCGGCCACCGGCTCCTCCTCCATCACCTCCTCCGCCCTTACCATCTTCAACTCGGGAATGGCGACGTCGCCGGTCGCAGAGAGGGCCATCATCTCCTCGAGGCCCTCCCATTGGCACTCATCGTGCGTCTTCATGGTGTTCTCCATGACACGCTGCATGAGCCGGGCCTCCTCCTCCGCTGTCATGCGAGGTGGTGGTGGTGGCGACGGAGATGGTGAAGGGGCGGCGTGGGCGTGAGGCCGCGCACCCGCGTACGCCCGCGCACCTTGGGAGCAGCGTTGCGCACTCTCGACGTGGCCACCGCGGCCCCGACGACGTGCCGACGAAGAAAGAGGCGCGCTGCACGTCGTGCTCGTCCCTTAACCACGTGTCCCAGAGCACGAAGTCGGGGGCGTATCTGGAGTCGTAGTACAGGTCGTCCGAAAGGAGGCGGCGGCGACGCTCGATCTCCTCGCGGCGCGCATGACCGCTCGTCGGAACCGGCGGGATCGGGACCCGGTCGGCGGAGAGATGCCAGTTATTGGGGAGATGGACGTCGCTCCACGGGAGCGACGTCCCCGTCTCCCAATAACGTCGACATACATCCGCGCTGATGTACTGCCGGTCGCGTTCACTGCCGGGCATAGGGCCGATGGTGAATGGGGCCGGCGCGGGGGGCCGGCGCGCTGGTGATGCGGGCTCCTCTTTCATGGTGCCGTGGCAGCGGCCCGAGGACGAGCCAACCTCGCGGTCGTGCTTCCCCTTGCGGCCGTGGTTTCAGAACCCCATGGCTGCGAGGCGGCCGGCCGGCGAGATCGAGAACGAGCAGAGGGAGAGCTAGGGTTTGGGACGTGTCGGGTTTCGATGGGGCTGGAGTGGAGAGTGTGGACGACGACCAGTCCACGGCCTCCCATTTAAGAAGGACGACGATCGTTCGCTGGGCAGATGATAGGTGGGGCTGCCCGCGCGTGCGCATTGATGTTGGCGGGTGGGAGATAGGTGACCGTCTGCCACGCAGCCCCAATGCGAACGAGCGACACGTCCGTTTGCTGTCCGCCGCGACACAAACTTAGCACATGTTTAGGGCTTCTTTGATTCAAAGGAATTTTATAGGATTTCTGGAGGATTGAAATCCTTAGGATTTTTTCATATGTTGGTTCTTTGATTTATAGGATTGGATCCCATAGGAATTTTTTCTATGAAATCTTCTATACTACATTTCATAAGAAATTTAACATCCACTCAAACCTCTTTTTACAATTCCTTTGTTTTTTCCGTGGCATCAAACAATCATTGCTAATTCTATAGGATTCAATGGACATGCCACTCCAACCCTACACTTTTCCTATTCCTATATTTTCAAAATCCTACGAATCAAAGAGGCTCTTACGCTCGAAATGGATCGGCCCGGACACAAAGCGGACCAGATGGATCCATGCCATCGTGAGTTGAGTCGTCTGGTTTGTTCCTTTTACGCCGAATGGACGGGCCGAACGGGATGGAATCACGCCGTGGAGTTGGCCTAATACGAGTAGCCGTTCTTCTTGATTTCGCGGCACCAGAAGATATACTTTTTTTTTGAGGGGTACCAGAAGATATACTTATGTGACGTGGAAACGGCGCGAGCGTTATCTCGTTGGCAACAAATGGCCTCCACCTCGGGTACACGTCAGACGGACCGGATAGATAGGCTGCGTTATCGTCACGGTTTCAAACGTGAGGCAAACGTGGCTCGTGCAGGCAGCTGCACCGGTATCGACGGAAGTCGTCGTCCTCGTCCACGTCGTCCACGCGGTGCCGCCGATCGGCGTGACACGCAACGTCGGGGTTTGACCCGGCCACGTCCACGGCCACGGGGGGTGCCGATCCAGTCCTGGCATTTGCGTCGGCGTGGATCCGCCGTGGCAGCCTCGGCCTCGGCCTCGATCGGTTCCTTTCCCAGCCAGCCTCGCGCCGTCGCGCGGCGGGTTGCCACGATCCAAACGAGGTCGCGTGGGCCAACGGCAGCCCGTCGCGTGCCGCGACCGGCCACATGGACGACAGCTCTCTCTCTCTCTCGATTTGACAGGTCTCTCTCTTCGTTGAGGAGGAAAGTTCTTTTTTAACCAGGATCAGGCTCCAACGAATATTCTACTACTGTGCATTTGCAGGTGCGGATTGTTTCGAGGTTGGCCGAACCCGGAGCGAATATACTCCCTCTGTTTCTTTTTGACGCCGATAACTGCCACATGTGTGGTATATTCGACATGCGCCCATCCACCGTGTGTGGTGTGAGCAGCAGGCAGCTCACACGGGCTGTGTGTGGACAGACATTAGAATTGCCCACATGTGTGAGCGCGGCTACTTCGTGTCACACGCCCAACAAGTACTACTCATCTCCACCTCGCATGTGTGGCACGAAGCAAAAATGTCCACACGTCCTGGCGCAGCTACGTTAGGTACCCCGCGGGATGATAATTTAGTTACCATCCTGATTGGCAGATGTAACTATCCGGGATGGCAAGTGTAGTTGTAAAAGCATGGCAACTCTATCTGTTTTGGTTAACTACAGTTGCCATGTCTAATTTCTGGTAGTTGCCGTGTGTAATCAAATCGTAGTTGCGTGTGTGATTAACTACTTGTCACATATGGTCAAACAGTAGTTGTCATGTGTGTTTACCTAGTTGACACGTGTGGTCCAACCATAATTGTCATGTATTGTTAATCACAGTTGCAATGTGTGTTTATCTGGTTGCCACGTATGCGCAACTGCAGTTGCCGTCTAGCAAAGAATCACAGTTGTCATGTGTGTTTACCTAGTTGTCACGTTCGCGTAACTGCAGTTGCCATCCACAACGTCGGAGTGTTGTGTGAGCGAAAAGCATTTCGCCCACACGCGCATGAACTAGATGGTGGCTGTGTGGGCAGAAACTAGTTCGCCCACACAGCGCAGCTGGCAAATAGCGTGATGCGGGCGTGTGGGCAAACTCTCCAACGCCCACACACCAGCCCCGTCCTACGTGGCACATCAAATCCACCTTTTCGTGTCAAGATTCGTACAAAAGACAGTGAACGACGATTCAGGCGTGTGGACAAGTTGAGGAACACCCACACGTGTGGGCGTTAGTGTTTCCGTTCTTTTTACTCCGCATATAAGATTTGGTCAAAGTCAAACTACATAAAGTTTGATCAAATTTATATAAAAAAATATGAACATATACAATATTAAAACTATATAGTATGAAAATACATTTCGTGGCGCATCTGATAATGTTGATTTCATATTGTCAATGTTTATATTTTTAATATAAAGTTAGTCAAATTTTACAAAGCTTGATTTTGACCAAACCTTATATGCAGACTAAAAAGAAACGAAGGAAGTGTTGGAAATATGCCCTAGAGGCAATAATAAAATGATTATTATTATATTTCCTTATTCATGATAATTGTCTACTATTCATGCTATAATTGTGTTATCCGGAAATCATAATACATGTGTGAATACATAGACCATAACATGTCCCTAGTGAGCCTCTAGTTAACTAGCTCGTTGATCAACATATAGTCATGGTTTCCTGACTATGGACATTGGATGTCATTGATAACGGGATCACATCTTTAGGAGAATGATGTGATGGACAAGGCCCAATCCTAAGCATAGCACAAGATCGTGTAGTTCGTTTGCTAGAGCTTTTCCAATGTCAAGTATCATTTCCTTAGACAATGAGATCGTGTAACTCCCGGATGCCGTAGGAGTGCTTTGGGTGTACCAAACGTAACTGGGTGACTATAAAGGTATACTACAGGTATCCCCGAAAGTATCTGTTGGGTTGACACGGATCGAGACTAGAATTTGTCACTCCGTATGACGGAGAGGTATCTCTGGGCCCACTCGGTAGTGCATCATCATAATGAGCTCAATGTGACCAAGTGTTTGGTCACGGGATCATGCATTACGGTACGAGTAAAGTGACTTGCCGATAACGAGATTAAACAAGGTATTGGAATACCGACGATCGAATTTCGGGCAAGTAACGTACCGATTGACAAAGGGAATTGAACACGGGATTGATTGAATCCTCGACATCGTGGTTCATCCGATGAGATCATCGTGGAACATGTGGGAGCCAACATGGGTATCCAGATCCCATTGTTGGTTATTGACCGGAGAGTCGTCTCGGTCATGTCTGCGTGTCTCCCGAACCCGTAGGGTCTACACACTTAAGGTTCAGTGACGCTAGGGTTGTAGAGATATTAGTATGTGGTAACCCGAAAGTTGTTCGGAGTCCCGGATGAGATCCCAGACGTCACGAGGATTTTCGGAATGGTCTGGAGATGACGATTTATATATAGGAAGTCCATTTTCGGCCATCGGGAAAGTTTCGGGGGTAATCGGTATTGTACCGGGACCACCGGAAGGGTCCTGTGGGTCCACCGGGTGAGGCCACCTATCCCGGAGGGCCCCATGGGCTGAAGTGGGAGGGGAACCAGCCCCTGGTGGGCTGGTGCGCCCCCATGGGCCTCCCCCTGCGCCTAGGGTTGGAAACCCTAGGGGTGGGGGGCGCCCCACCTAACTTGGGGGGCAAGTCCCCCCTTGGCCGCCGCCCCCCTAGGGGCCCTATATATAGTGGAGGGGAGGGAGGGCAGCCGCACCCAAGCCCCTGGCGCCTCCCTCTCCCCTCATAACACCTCTCCCTCTCGTTGGAGCTTGGCGAAGCCCTGCCGAGATCACCGCTGCTTCCACCACCACGCTGTCGTGCTGCTGGATCTTCATCAACCTCTCCTTCCCCTTGCTGGATCAAGAAGGAGGAGACGTCTTCCCCAACCGTACGTGTGTTGAACGCGGAGGTGTCGTCCGTTCGGCGCTCGGTCATCAGTGATTTGGATCACGACGAGTACGACTCCATCAACCCCGTTCTCTTGAACGCTTCCGCTCGCGATCTACAAGGGTATGTAGATGCACTCCCCTCTCCCTCATTGCTAGATGACTCCATAGATTGATCTTGGTGATGCATAGAAAATTTTAAAATTCTGCTACGTTCCCCAACAGTGGCATCATGAGCCAGGTCTATGCGTAGTTTCTATGCACGAGTAGAACACAAGTTGTTGTGGGCGTTGGTTTTGTGAATTTACTTGCCGTTACTAGTATTATCTTGATTCGGCGGCATCGTGGGATAAAGCGGCCCGGACCGACCTTACACGTACGCTTACGTGAGACTGGTTCCACCGACTGACATGCACTAGTTGCATAAGGTGGCTAGCGGGTGTCTATCTCTCCCACTTTAGTCGGATCGGATTCGATGAAAAGGGTCCTTATGAAGGGTAAATAGAAATTGGCATATCACGTTGTGTTTTTGGCGTAGGTAAGAAACGTTCTTGCTAGAAACCTATAGCAGCCACGTAAAAAACTTGCAACAACAATTAGAGGACGTTTAACTTGTTTTTGCAGCATGTGCCATGTGATGTGATATGGCCAAAAGGATGTGATGAATGATATATGTGATGTATGAGATTGATCATGTTCTTGTAATAGGAATCACGACTTTCATGTCGATGAGTATGACAACCGGCAGGAGCCATAGGAGTTGTCTTAATTTATTTATGACCTGTGTGTCAACATAAACGTCATGTAATTACTTTACTTTATCGCTAACTGTTAGCCATAGTAGTAGAAGTAATAGTTGACGAGACAACTTCATGAAGACACGATGATGGAGATCATGATGATGGAGATCATGGTGTCATGGCAGTGACGACGATGATCATGGCGCCCCGAAGATGGAGATCAAAAGGAGCAAGATGATATTGGCCATATCATGTCACTATTTGATTGCATGTGATGTTTATCATGTTTTACATCTTATTTTCTTAGAACGACGGTAGCTTAAATAAGATGATCCCTCACAATAATTTCAAGAAAGTGTTCCCCCTAACTGTGCACCGTTGCGAAGGTTCGTTGTTTCGAAGCACCACGTGATGATCGGGTGTGATAGATTCTAACGTTCGAATACAATGGGTGTAAGCCAGATTTACACACGCAATACACTTAGGTTGACTTGACGAGCCTAACACGTACAGACATGGCCTCAGAACACGGAAGACCGAAAGGTCGAACATGAGTCGTATAGAAGATACGATCAATATGAAGATGTTCACCGATGATGACTAGTCCATCTCACGTGATGATCGGACACGGCCTAGTTGACTCGGATCATGTATCACTTAGATGACTAGAGGGATGTCTGTCTGAGTGGGAGTTCATTAAATAATTTGATTAGATGAACTTAATTATCATGAACTTAGTCTAAAAACCTTTGCAAAATGTCTTGTAGATCAAATGGCCAACACTCATGTCAACCTCAACTTCAACGCGTTCCTAAAGAAAACCAAGCTGAAAGATGATGGCAGCAACTATACGGACTGGGTCCGGAACCTGAGAATCATCCTCATAGCTGCCAAGAAAGCATATGTCCTAGAAGCACCGCTAGGTGAAGCACCCATCCCAGAGAACCAAGACGTTATGAACGCTTGGCAGTCGCGTGCTGATGATTACTCCCTCGTTCAGTGCGGCATGTTTTACAGCTTAGAACCGGGGCTCCAAAAGCGTTTTGAGCAACACGGAGCATATGAGATGTTCGAAGAGCTGAAAATGGTTTTCCAAGCTCATGCCCGGGTCGAGAGATATGAAGTCTCCAACAAGTTCTACAGTTGTAAGATGGAGGAAAATAGTTCTGTCAGTGAGCACATACTCAAAATGTCTGGGTTGCACAACCGCTGGTCCCAGCTGGACATTAACCTCCCGGACGAGGCAGTCATTGAAAGAATCATTCAGTCGCTCCCACCTAGCTACAAGAGCTTTATGATGAACTACAGTATGCAGGGGATAGTGAAAACTATTCCTAAAGTATTTTCAATGCTGAAATCAGCGGAGGTGGAAATCAAAAAGGAACATCAAGTGTTGATGGACAATAAAACCACTAGTTTTAAGAAAGGCAAGGGTAAGAAGAACTTCAAGAAGGACGGCAAGGGAGTTGCAGCGGCCGGTAAATCAGTTGTCGGGAAGAAGCCAAAGAATGGACTGTAACACCCCGGATGTAACTTTCCCAATTTGTACTCCAACTCTTGCCATTTCCGGCGTTAAGTTATTTTATTTTCTCGGGTTCGGGTCTTTGTCTCCGTGTGTTGTTATCGTTGTCATGCATCTCATATCATGTCATCATGTGCATTGCATTTGCTTACGTGTTCATCTCATGCATCCGAACATTTTCCCCGTTGTCCGTTTTGCATTCCGGCGCTTCGTTCTCCTCCGGTGGTCTTTTCTACCTTTCTTTCGTGTGTGGGGATTAAACATTTCCGGATTGGACGGAGACTTGCCAAGCGGCCTTGGTTTACTACCGGTAGACCGCCTGTCAAGTTTCGTACCATTTGGACTTCGTTTGATACTCCAACGGTTAACTGAGGGACCGAAAAGGCCTCGTGTGTGTTGCAGCCCAACACCCCTTCAATTTGGCCCAAAACCCACCTAAGACTTCTCCATCATCTAGATCGTTCGATCACGATCGCGTGGCCAAAAACCGCACCTCATTTGGACTCTCCTAGCTCCCCCTATGCCTATTTAAAGATCCCCGAAAATCTCCGTCTCCTTCCCCCCCGAAAACCCTAGATCTCATCACCGCGTGCCGCCGGACAAAAATCCCACCGACGGACACGTCCGGGCCGACCCCGCCGCCGCCACGTGTCGCCTCCTCACTCGCCGCCGCCTCGCCCCACTTCGCCGGCCCGGGAGGCCTAGGGAGGGCCCCCGAGGCCCGGTCGCCGCCGCCAACCGCCCGAGGGGCGCCGCCCTCGTTGCGCCGCCAGGCCCCCGCCGCCCGAGCGCGCCGCCTCCTCCTCCGAGCCGCCGCCGCCGGAGCAAGCCGGCCCCGCCACCGACAACCGCCGCCGCGGCCCCGCCGCGCCCGCGCCTCCTCGCCATCTCCGCCGCCTCCCCGCCTCGTCTCCGGCCAGATCCGGCCACGGGAGCGCCGGATCCCGTCCTCGACCTCGCCGGCCGCCGTCCTCGTCCCCGCCGGTGAACAGTGCGCCACCGCCTCGGGTTGCGTGCCGTGAAACCCTAGATCCGGAGGTTGATTTTTCTACTAAGTCCTCGAGATTCCAGATCCAAGTGCTCATGTTCATAGCCCTGTAACTTTACATCCGTAGCTCCGATTCATGCATATAGCATATCAAAATGTTCATCTCAGAGAGTACATCATTTCATTCCATTGCATCATTTTCATTTGAGTTCATCTTGATGCCCGAAATGCTGTTAGAAGAGGGCTACTTGAGATAATTGTCAGATCTGCTGCTGCATTTAGCTTTTTGTCATTTTTGCCATGATTATTGTGTGCATGATATGCCCTGATGCTCTACATATGTTTTGTTAAGGGTTTTGTCATCTTTCCAGAGGTGCAACCCATGTATTTTTGTGATGTGTGTGGTGACTAGTACAAGCTTGCAAAGTGGTGCACTTGTTAATTCTGATTTCAGGGACTTAGCAATTCCACTAAGTTCTTGATCTGTTTATCTCATGATGCCATATGTTCATGTTGTTTCCTAGTGATCCGTGCCCCTTTTGAGGATGGTTAGTAAGGATGTTTTGTTAATATTGTAGTGCTCTATCCATCCATGTCTTTGTTTGCAATTATGGAGCACCCTAGCTTGAGTCAATCGAGCTCTACTTTTGCTACTTTGTGAATCTGGTCAGATTGTCAACTCGTTTGCAATTTTGCCGATGATGTTGTAGTTGATCCGTGCATGCTATGCTATTGTTCTTGCCATGTCTAGCTTGCTTTTTGTGTGTTCTTGATAGATGTATGCTTAGTTGGTCATGACTTTCTCCGTAGTGAGTGCTTCAAGCTCGTAAACATGCCTACTTGAGTTATGTTTCAGCATGTGCCAGTTTTCACTAAGTCTGAAAACTGATTATGTTTTTGCTATGTTCACATGCTTGTAATTGTATTTTCTGATCCCTTTTGGCTCAAGGTCACTAGGGGACTTTTGTTAAGCTCTTTGAGTATCTCCATGCCATGCTTTACTTTGCCATGTTCAGTTCCTGTAGCATGTAGTTTTGTTGCTCCGAAGAGTGCTACCTGATCTGAAATTCCAGACAAGTGTTAATTTCACTAAGTCTGAAATCTGTTTGCCATATGCATTTTTGCCATGCTTGTTTGAACCTGTTAATGGATGATTTGGCTGTAGCTCAGTGCTAGACTTTTATTAAGCATCTTGAATGCATCCCTGCCATGTATTTTGCTGTCATGTTTGGGTGCTGTAGCATGTTCATCTCATTGCATTTAGATGCCTACTTGCTGTAAATCGCAGACCGGTGTCATATTTGAATCGCTTGTCATTTCCAAACCGTAGCTCCGATTCCGGCGTTCTTTATATCGTTTTCAAGTGATTTCATCTCATCTTTCCAGTGGCACACTTGGATTTCCAAGTTGAGGCCAGGTTCATGCATTCCCTGTCACATCTTGCATATGCATCCCACATCGCATCCCGCATAGCATATCATCTTTGCATCATATCGTTTGTTCCTTGCACGTGGTTGATTGTTTCCTTGTTGCTTGTTTGTCTTGTTTGGGTAGAGCCGGGAGACGAGCTCGTTAACGAGGAGCCCGTTGAGTTTGCTTTCGAGGATCCAGTCAACTCTGACAACTGTGCAGGCAAGATGATCATACCCTCGAAATCACTACTATCTTTGCTATGCTAGATTGCTCACTCTTTTGCTATGCCATTGCTACGATGCCTACCACTTGCTTTCAAGCCTCCCAAATTGCCATGTCAAACCTCTAACCCATCTTTTCCTAGCAAACCGTTGATTGGCTATGTTACCGCTTTGCTCAGCCCCTCTTATAGTGTTGCTAGTTGCAGGTGAAGATTGGAGGCCGTTCCTTGTTGGAACATTTATTTACTTTTTGGGATATCATTATATTATCTTGTTATCTTAATGCATCTATATACTTGGTAAAGGGTGGAAGGCTCAGCCTCTCGCCTAGTGTTTTGTTTCACTCTTGCCGCCCTAGTTTCCGTCATATCGGTGTTATGTTCCCGGATTTTGCGTTCCTTACGCGGTTGGGTTATAATGGGAACCCCTTGATAGTTCGCCTTGATTAAAGCTTTTCCAGCAATGCCCAACCTTGGTTTTACCATTTTCCACCTACCCTTTTCTTTCCCTTGGGTTCTGCAGACTCAAGGGTCATCTTTATTTTAACCCCCCCCCGGCCAGTGCTCCTCTGAGTGTTGGTCCAAACTGTCAGCCGCCGGTGGCTACCAGGGGCAACTCTGGGCTGGCCTACCGGAAGTTTAGTCAATCTGAGTGTGCCCTGAGAAAGATATATGTGCAGCTCCTATCGGGATTTGTCGGCACATTCGGGCGGTGTTGCTGGTCTTGTTTTAACCTGTCGAAGTGTCTTGAAGAACCGAGGTACCGAGTCTGATCGGAACGTCTCGGGAGGAGGTCTATTCCTTCGTTGACCGTGAGAGCCTGTCATGGGCTAAGTTGGGACACCCCTGCAGGGATTTGAACTTTCGAAAGCCGTGCCCGCGGTTATGGGCAGATGGGAATTTGTTAATGTCCGGTTGTAGATAACTTGAACCTTAACTTAATTAAAATGAATCAACTGAGTGTGTTACCGTGATGGCCTCTTCTCGGCGGAGTCCGGGAAGCGGACACGGTGTTGGAGTAATGTTTGCGCAGGTTGCTCTTTAGTTTCTTGCTCGCTCTTTGCCTCCTCTTCTCGCTCTCTTTTGCGGTTAGGATAGTCACCATACTTGCTAGTCGCTTGCTGCAGCTCCACATATACTTTCCCTTGCCTTACCTATAAGCTTAAATAGTCTTGATCACGAGGGTGCGAGATTGCTGAGTCCCTGTGGCTCACAGATTACTATTACACCAGATGCAAGGCCTGATGATTCCGCTCCAGGTGACGCGCTTGAGCTCAGGTGGGAGTTCGACGAAGACTCTCAACGTAACTATGTTTCCTTTCCTGATGATCAGTAGTGGTGCCCAGTTGGGGGTGATTGGGACCGTGTCGCTTGTTGGGTTATCTTTTATTTTGGCGCCGTAGTCGGGCCATGAGTGTTTGGATGATGTAATGTTATTTATGTACTTGATTGACGTGGCGAGTGTAAGCCAACTATGTTATCTCCCCCTTATTATTCATATTACATGGGATGTTGTGAAGATTGCCTAACTTGCGACATATGCCTTCAATGCGATTATGCCTCTAAGTCGTGCCTCGACACGTGGGAGATATAGTCGCATCGAGGGTGTTACAAGTTGGTATCAGAGCCTTCCCCGACCTTAGGAGCCCCATTGCTTGATCGTTTTAGCAGCCGAGTTGTGTCTAGAAAAATGTTTTGAGTCATTTAGGAATTATATATCGGAGAGTTTAGGAATTCTTTTTACTTCCCAGTCTCCTCATCACTCTGGTAAGGCATCCTGACGTAGAGTTTTGACTCTTCTCTTCTCAAATTTCACTAAATTTTTTTTAGGATCACGCGGGTATCTTGGAATCGTTTCGATGGTTTTATGGTGAGAATATTGTCTTGGTGCCTCCTGTCAGGGGTTTAGTGGAAGTGTCCCGGGGAGTTGAGCTCTGAGGTGTTGTCGTCATAATTTTATCGTTGCAATTCTGGAATACCTGAGTTTAGTACACCGACATCGAAAATCTCTTTTATGTAGTTCGTTGGTGAGATAACCTCGACGCCACCCAGTACTGGGGCGGGAGTTCGGGAGTATCGCCATAACTTGTATAACGGATGCTTTTCGAAGGTTGAGGTAGATGGTTTCCGAAGTTTTCTCGGTTATGTGTTGAAGGATGGATACAACTGAATGTAGGAATTGCTAGTTTGGGTGAGATATTATGCTTCCCTTGTATCCCCAACACCTGATTGCATAACCGGAAAGGTTTGGGAGTTTCATAGGTGGGAATTCTTGTAGCTCTAGTTCTTCTTCCACGGATATTGGTTTGAGATTGGGGTTTCTTACCGATTGTTCGTTCTTGATCCGTACCTTGTTGATTTATTTCTCTACCTTAATTCTACGTGGCTTCTCAATTTATGGATATGTGACCATTTCAAGAGGAATGCATTCGTTCATTTTGTTCGGATGTGAAGACTATATGTTGCAATTTTCATTCCATTGGATTCAGCTTCAATATGTGTCTATCAATGTGCTAATGGATGTCAACCTCTTCAGGATGGCTCCTCCAACGCGCATGACTCCGAATCCTAATCCGCCACCACCTCCCCCTCCTCCGGAGGCATGGCAAGCTGTGATGGCCGCTACTAATGCAAACACACAGTTGATCATGCAAATTCTTCAAGAGCGCAATCAAGGCAACCAAGGGAATCAAGGCAACAATCAGAATCACTTTGCTACACTCAACCAGTTCCTTGCTAACGGGCCAAAGGCTTTCAGCAATTGTGTTGAGGCAACCGATGCTGACGATTGGCTTGTGGACCTGTGCAAGCATTTCGAGTGCAGTAACGTCAGGCCTGAGGACTTTGTCAAGTTCGCTTCCTTCCAACTCAAAGATCAAGCTGCAGAATGGTTCCAGCAGTACAAGGACTCCAGAGGTGGACGTGTTATCACTTGGGATGATTTCCGTCGAGTTTTTCGAGCTCATCATATTCCCCAGAGCGTGGTTGAAAGCAAGCGTGAGGAATTCCGCAACCTGAAGCAAGGTTCTTTGTCTGTCTATGACTACAACAAGTTGTTCCAGAAGCTCGCCCGCTTTTCCAAGCAGGACGTCCCTGATGAGAAGAGCATGATATACCAGTTTAGGGGTGGTCTCAGAGAAGAAATTCAGCTAGCTCTTGTTCTCTTTGAGCCCTTGAGGTACGATGAGTTCTACAACATGGCGTTGAAGCAAGAGGCTGCTCAGTTGAGGTGTGATGCTTCCAAGAAGTGAGTCAGAGACGTTACTCCTTCTTCCTCTACTCAAGTGGCCAAGCAGCAGAAGTATTGGCTTCCTCCTCCTCCGTTCCGTCAGCCGTATCAGCAGAAGAGCAAAGGTGGCAGTGGTTCTTCCCACCCACCCAACCCTGGCTTTCAGAACAAGACTTCGTCTCAAGTTCCAAGATCGAGTGCTCCGTATCACCGTCCGCTTTCAGAGGTCACGTGCAACAAGTGCCAACAGAAGGGTCACTATGCCAACAAGTGTTTCAACCAGAGGCGTCTTCCTCCTCCTCCTCCTGTGAGATCGGCAAGTACAGCTGTGGTCAAGCATAACCCCAAGTACGCCAAGGTCAATATGGTGAATGTAGCTCAGGCAGAGGATTCATCAAATGTCATCATGGGTAACCTTCCTGTTAACGATGTTCCTGCAAAAGTTCTTTTTGACACTGGTGCATCGCATTGCTTTATCTCGAGACCTTTTGCATCTAAGCATGGGTGGTTTTCTCAAGTTATAAATAAGCCATTAGCAGTTGTCTCTCTGGGTAAATGTTTGCTTGCTAACTACGAAGTTCCGGATATTTCTATCTCGATGGGTAATTTCAAGTTTCTGGCTTCTCCAATGATCCTTGGTAACTCGGATATTGATCTTATTCTCGGAATGGATTGGCTTTCTAAGCACAAGGCTCAGCTTGATTGTGCAGCCAGGCAGATTCAATTGACTCATTCGTCTGAGGATGTAATTGTCTTTGCCGCTCGGGATAATACCATCCGTCTGTTTTCTCTCAATGAGAAGGGTGAATTGGATGCTATCTCGCAAATTCCAGTCGTTTGCGAATATCAAGACGTCTTTCCAGAAGAGCTTCCAGGAATGCCTCTGCACCGGCCATTTGAATTCGTTATTGATCTTGAGCCTGGCACGGAACCTGTGTGCAAGCGTCCTTACAAGCTCGGACTTGAAGAGTTGAAGGAGCTGAAGAAGCAACTCGATATTCAAGAGAAAATGGGTCTCATCCGTCCTAGTTCTTCTCCGTGGGGTTGTGGTGTTCTTTTTGTGAAGAAGAAGGATGGAACAGACCGACTTTGTGTTGATTACCGTCCATTGAACAAGAAGACCATCAAGAACAAATACCCACTTCCCAACATCAACGAGCTGTTCGAACAACTCAAAGGTGCCCAAGTATTCTCCAAGCTTGATCTCCGTATGGGTTATCATCAGATTCGAATCCGTGAGCAAGATATTCCCAAGACGGCTTTCAGGACAAGCTATGGTTCATATGAATACACTGTCATGTCTTTTGGCCTCATTAACGCTCCTCCGACGTTCTCTCGCATGATGAACTTCATCTTCAACGCCTACACCAATGACTTCGTTTTGGTCTATCTCGACGACATTCTGGTTTTCTCCAAGAACAAGGAAGATCATGCCAAGCACTTGCGTTTGGTTCTTGATAAGCTCAGAGAACATCAGTTCTACGCCAAGTTCTCCAAGTGTGAATTTTGGCTCGATGAGGTTCTTTATCTTGGTCATATCATCTCTGCCAAGGGCATTGCCGTGAATCCTGAGAAGGTGTCTGCAATTGTGAATTGGGAACCTCCTCAGAACGTGAAGCAACTCCATAGCTTCCTTGGTCTCGCAAGCTATTGCCGAAGATTCGTTGAAAACTTTTCTAAGATCGCGAAGCCTCTCTCTAATCTTCTCCAGAAGCACGTCAAGTACGTTTGGTCTCCGGAGTGTGACATTGCTTTCAACACTTTGAAAGAGAAATTGATCACTGCTCCAGTTCTGACTCCGCCTGATGAATCCAAGCCGTACGAGGTCTTTTGTGATGCCTCTCTCCAAGATCTTGGCGCAGTATTGATGCAAGAGAAGAAAGTTGTTGCTTATACCTCTCGCCAGTTGAAGCCCAATGAGAAGAACTGCCCCACTCATGATCTCGAGTTGGCGGCAGTTGTGCATGCTCTTTTGACTTGGAGACATCTCCTATTGGGAAGAAAAATGGACATTTTCACTGATCACAAGAGTCTCAAGTACATCTTCACTAAGCCTAATCTCAACCTCAGGCAAACTCGATGGGTCGAAATGATTCAAGAGTATAATCCGAGTATTGATTATACTCCAGGCAAGACCAATGTGATTGCTGACGCATTGAGCAGAAAGGCTTACTGCAACAGTCTGATTCTCAAGCCTTATCAACCCGAGCTTTGTGAAGCTTTCTGCAAACTTAATCTGCAAGTTGTTCCTCAAGGTTTCCTCGCCAACCTTCAAGTCTCTCCTACCTTGGAAGATCAGATTCGCCAAGCTCAACTTCTTGATGCTATGGTGAAAAAGGTGAAGATTGGGATTGCCAAGAGTCAGCCGAAGTACAAGTGCTACCGCCTTGATGACAAGGACACTCTCTTCTTCGAGGATCGTATTGTTGTACCCAAAGGTGACCTCCGTAAAGTGATCATGAACGAGGCTCATAATTCTCTCCTCTCCATCCACCCTGGGAGCATGAAGATGTATCAGGACCTTAAGCAGGCTTATTGGTGGACTCGAATGAAGCGCGAGATTGCTCAATTCGTGAATGAATGTGATGTCTGCAGAAGAGTGAAGGCAGAACACCAAAGGCCAGCTGGTCTCCTCCAACCTCTTGCCATTCCAGAATGGAAGTTTGACCACGTTGAGATGGACTTCGTGACTGGGTTTCCAAAGTCCAAGCGTGGCAATGATGCTATATTCGTTGTCATCGACAAACTCACCAAAGTGGCTCATTTTCTGCCTATCAAAGAGTCGATCACTGCAGCTCAATTGGCGGAACTCTATACCTCTCGGATTTTCTCTCTGCACGGTATTCCTCAAGTGATCTCTTCAGACCGTGGTAGCATCTTTACCTCGAAGTTCTGGGATTCTTTTCAGAAGGCCATGGGCACCAACATCTGCTTCAGCACAACTTTCCATCCTCAAACTAGCGGTCAAGTCGAGCGTGTCAACCAGATTCTTAAAGATATGCTCAGGGCTTGTGTGATCTCCTTCGGCATGAAGTGGGAGGATTGTCTTCCTTATGCTGAATTCTCCTACAACAACAGTTTTCAAGCAAGTTCGGGCAAGGCCCCTTTTGAAATTCTATATGGCAGGAAGTGCCGTACCCCTCTCAACTGGTCTAAAACCGGTGAACGTCAGCTTTTGGGTAATGACTTAATCACAGAGGCAGAGGAAATGTGCAAAGTCATTCGAAATAACCTCAAACCAGCCCAGTCCCGCCAGAAGAGCTACTATGATAGTAAGCACCATGATTTGGCTTTCGAGATCGGAGATCATGTTTACCTCCGCGTCTCTCCTATGAAAGGTACTCGTCGCTTCGGTATCAAAGGGAAACTTGCCCCTAGATACGTGGGACCTTTCAAGATTGTCAGCAAGAGAGGCGACCTCGCCTATCAACTCGACCTTCCTTCAAACTTTGCAAATGTTCATGACGTGTTCCATGTCTCTTAGCTTCGAAAGTGCTTCAAGACTCCTGAGCGCACTGTCAACTTTGAGGACATTCAGCTCTAAGAAGATCTCTCTTATCGTGAGCACCCAGTTGCTATTCTTGAAGAGACTGAATGCAAGACTCGCAACAAGTCAATCAAATTTCTCAAAGTCAAGTGGTCATACCATTCCGACTGTGAAGCTACCTGGGAACGCGAGGATCACCTCCGTTCTGAGTACCCGACGTTCTTTCAGTCCTAGATCTCGGGACGAGATCCTTTCGTAGTGGTGGAGTGTTGTAACACCCCGGATGTAACTTTCCCAATTTGTACTCCAACTCTTGCCATTTCCGGCGTTAAGTTATTTTATTTTCTCGGGTTCGGGTCTTTGTCTCCGTGTGTTGTTATCGTTGTCATGCATCTCATATCATGTCATCATGTGCATTGCATTTGCTTACGTGTTCATCTCATGCATCCGAGCATTTTCCCCGTTGTCCGTTTTGCATTCCGGCGCTTCGTTCTCCTCCGGTGGTCTTTTCTACCTTTCTTTCGTGTGTGGGGATTAAACATTTCCGGATTGGACGGAGACTTGCCAAGCGGCCTTGGTTTACTACCGGTAGACCGCCTGTCAA
>NC_053028.1:84371059-84477972 GCF_003073215.2 Triticum urartu | reverse complement strand
GTGCCAGTTTTCACTAAGTCTGAAAACTGATTATGTTTTTGCTATGTTCACATGCTTGTAATTGTATTTTCTGATCCCTTTTGGCTCAAGGTCACTAGGGGACTTTTGTTAAGCTCTTTGAGTATCTCCATGCCATGCTTTACTTTGCCATGTTCAGTTCCTGTAGCATGTAGTTTTGTTGCTCCGAAGAGTGCTACCTGATCTGAAATTCCAGACAAGTGTTAATTTCACTAAGTCTGAAATCTGTTTGCCATATGCATTTTTGCCATGCTTGTTTGAACCTGTTAATGGATGATTTGGCTGTAGCTCAGTGCTAGACTTTTATTAAGCATCTTGAATGCATCCCTGCCATGTATTTTGCTGTCATGTTTGGGTGCTGTAGCATGTTCATCTCATTGCATTTAGATGCCTACTTGCTGTAAATCGCAGACCGGTGTCATATTTGAATCGCTTGTCATTTCCAAACCGTAGCTCCGATTCCGGCGTTCTTTATATCGTTTTCAAGTGATTTCATCTCATCTTTCCAGTGGCACACTTGGATTTCCAAGTTGAGGCCAGGTTCATGCATTCCCTGTCACATCTTGCATATGCATCCCACATCGCATCCCGCATAGCATATCATCTTTGCATCATATCGTTTGTTCCTTGCACGTGGTTGATTGTTTCCTTGTTGCTTGTTTGTCTTGTTTGGGTAGAGCCGGGAGACGAGCTCGTTAACGAGGAGCCCGTTGAGTTTGCTTTCGAGGATCCAGTCAACTCTGACAACTGTGCAGGCAAGATGATCATACCCTCGAAATCACTACTATCTTTGCTATGCTAGATTGCTCACTCTTTTGCTATGCCATTGCTACGATGCCTACCACTTGCTTTCAAGCCTCCCAAATTGCCATGTCAAACCTCTAACCCATCTTTTCCTAGCAAACCGTTGATTGGCTATGTTACCGCTTTGCTCAGCCCCTCTTATAGTGTTGCTAGTTGCAGGTGAAGATTGGAGGCCGTTCCTTGTTGGAACATTTATTTACTTTTTGGGATATCATTATATTATCTTGTTATCTTAATGCATCTATATACTTGGTAAAGGGTGGAAGGCTCAGCCTCTCGCCTAGTGTTTTGTTTCACTCTTGCCGCCCTAGTTTCCGTCATATCGGTGTTATGTTCCCGGATTTTGCGTTCCTTACGCGGTTGGGTTATAATGGGAACCCCTTGATAGTTCGCCTTGATTAAAGCTTTTCCAGCAATGCCCAACCTTGGTTTTACCATTTTCCACCTACCCTTTTCTTTCCCTTGGGTTCTGCAGACTCAAGGGTCATCTTTATTTTAACCCCCCCCCGGCCAGTGCTCCTCTGAGTGTTGGTCCAAACTGTCAGCCGCCGGTGGCTACCAGGGGCAACTCTGGGCTGGCCTACCGGAAGTTTAGTCAATCTGAGTGTGCCCTGAGAAAGATATATGTGCAGCTCCTATCGGGATTTGTCGGCACATTCGGGCGGTGTTGCTGGTCTTGTTTTAACCTGTCGAAGTGTCTTGAAGAACCGAGGTACCGAGTCTGATCGGAACGTCTCGGGAGGAGGTCTATTCCTTCGTTGACCGTGAGAGCCTGTCATGGGCTAAGTTGGGACACCCCTGCAGGGATTTGAACTTTCGAAAGCCGTGCCCGCGGTTATGGGCAGATGGGAATTTGTTAATGTCCGGTTGTAGATAACTTGAACCTTAACTTAATTAAAATGAATCAACTGAGTGTGTTACCGTGATGGCCTCTTCTCGGCGGAGTCCGGGAAGCGGACACGGTGTTGGAGTAATGTTTGCGCAGGTTGCTCTTTAGTTTCTTGCTCGCTCTTTGCCTCCTCTTCTCGCTCTCTTTTGCGGTTAGGATAGTCACCATACTTGCTATTCGCTTGCTGCAGCTCCACATATACTTTCCCTTGCCTTACCTATAAGCTTAAATAGTCTTGATCGCGAGGGTGCGAGATTGCTGAGTCCCTGTGGCTCACAGATTACTATTACACCAGATGCAAGGCCTGATGATTCCGCTCCAGGTGACGCGCTTGAGCTCAGGTGGGAGTTCGACGAAGACTCTCAACGTAACTATGTTTCCTTTCCTGATGATCAATAGTGGTGCCCAGTTGGGGGTGATCGGGACCGTGTCGCTTGTTGGGTTATCTTTTATTTTGGCACCGTAGTCGGGCCATGAGTGTTTGGATGATGTAATGTTATTTATGTACTTGATTGACGTGGCGAGTGTAAGCCAACTATGTTATCTCCCCCTTATTATTCATATTACATGGGATGTTGTGAAGATTGCCTAACTTGCGACATATGCCTTCAATGCGATTATGCCTCTAAGTCGTGCCTCGACACGTGGGAGATATAGTCGCATCGAGGGTGTTACATGGACCCAAACCTGAGACTGAGTGCTTTTATTGCAAGGGAAAGGGACACTGGAAGCGGAACTACCCCAAATACTTAGCGGACAAGAAGGCCGGCAACACTAAAGTTATATGTGATATACATGTAATTGATATGTACCTTACCAGTACTCATAGTAGCTCCTGGGTATTTGATACCGGTGCGGTTGCTCATATTTGTAACTCAAAACAGGAGCTGTGGAATAAGCAGAGACTGGCGAAGGATGAGGTGACGATGCACGCCGGGAATGGTTCCAAGGTCGATGTGATCACCGTCGGCACGCTACCTCTACATTTACCTACGGGATTAGTTTTAATCCTCAATAATTGTTATTTAGTGCTAGCTTTGAGCATGAACATTGTATCTGGATCTCGTTTAATACGAGATGGCTACTCATTTAAATCCGAGAATAATGGTTGTTCTATTTATATGAGAGATGCGTTTTATGGTCATGCCCCGCTGGTCAATGGTTTATTTTTAATGAATCTCGAACGTGATGTTACACATATTCATAGTGTGAATACCAAAAGATGTAATATTGATAATGATAGTCCCACATATCTGTGGCACTGCCGCCTTGGTCACATTGGTGTCAAACGCATGAAGAAGCTCCATACAGATGGACTTTTGGAGTCTTTTGATTTCGAATCATTTGACACGTGCGAACCATGCCTCATGGGTAAAATGACCAAGACTCCGTTCTCCGGAACAATGGAGTGAGCAACCAACTTATTGGAAATTATACATACTGATGTGTGCGGTCCAATGAGCGTTGAGGCTCGCGGTGGCTATCGTTATGTTCTCACTCTCACTGATGACTTAAGTAGATATGGGTATGTCTATTTGATGAAACACAAGTCTGAGACCTTTGAAAAGTTCAAGGAATTTCAGAATGAGGTAGAGAATCAACGTGACCGAAAGATAAAATTCTTACGATTAGATCGGTGGGGAGAATATTTAAGTCACGAATTTGGTACGCACTTAAGGAAATGTGGAATCGTTTCACAGCTCACGCCGCCTGGAACACCTCAGCGTAACGGTGTGTCCGAACGTCGTAATCGCACTATATTGGATATGGTGCGATCTATGATGTCACTCACTGATTTACCGCTATCATTTTGGGGATACGCTCTAGAGACAGCTACATTCACTTTAAATAGGGCATCGTCTAAATCCGTTGAGATGACACCATATGAATTATGGTTTGGGAAGAAACCTAAGCTGTCGTTTCTAAAAGTTTGGGGATGCGATGCTTATGTCAAGAAACTTCAACCTGAAAAGCTCGAACCCAAGTCGGAAAACTGCGTCTTCATAGGATACCCTAAGGAAACTGTCGGGGGTATACCCCGCGGCATTAACCGGCCGGAAGTATAATCCGGCCGGACTTGGCGGTTTTACTTGAGACCCGGCTAAGACTTGACGATTCACTGGCCACCCGTTTGGACCTGGCGGTTTATGGTTCATTGGTAATCCGGCAGGCGGGTCAGAGGAGCGACAAGACCCGGTGGCCCAACGGGCGGTTCATGAAGGCCGGTTCATACTATGGTGGGCCGGTTTAAGAGAAAGGCATGAGGAATATTTACCTTACAAGGAGTTAATACCAGGACTTGTATCCGGTTTGTATTAGAGATAGACTAAACCTAATCCTAGGAGGACTCCACATATAAACCGCCCCTTCAACATATATAAGGAGGGGCGGGGCTCCCCAAGGGAGAGAGGCTACAAGCAAGAAGAAACAATCTTAGGGCTGGAGACAAAGAGGAGAGCCAGTTTACGGCGACTCCCTCGCGATGATAATGAGACCTAGCTTCAAACAACATGTAGGGTTGTTACCGGATGATGTTTCCCGGGGCCCGAAGCTGTCTAAATCCTTGTCTTGAGTGTTCATCCGCCGTGCATCTCTCGATTCCGACCAACCCCTTCAAGCTACCGCATAGATGCGTTGGCCTCACGACTAAGTCCTCACACTAGGACATCTGCCGTGACAATCCCACGACAGTTGGCGCCCACCATGGGGCCTGCGTACGGCGGTGTTGAGTTCTTGGAGGGACTTCTCCGAGAGATCGAGAAGCGTGATTTTCCGGATAAGAAGAGCCGGTTTTGAAAGATCTTCATCAACTTCAAGTTCATCAGTTCAGATTTACAATCTATGAGATTTAAGTTTAAGAAAAATTAGGGTTGGCTTTCCCGAGAGCAGCTGTTCCCGCAGAGCGTTGTGCGCGTGATTGAGATTTTAGCTGGTCAGATTTTCTTCAATGAACATCAGGGACTTTGCTGCTACACCGGAGGACAATACGGATTCGGCGACTCGGAAGCATAAAGCAGAAGCAATAACATCAAGTTGTACTAGAGTTGGACTCGGGCCCATGCCCGTGTTGCGTACTCAAATTGGACGATGCCTACCGGATTGATGAAAAAGCAGGCGGTTTATTGGGACCGGTCGTCTAAACCGATGATTAGCGGCTGCGTGCGGACAGCATCAACAAAGTAAAGGGGCAGCGGCAGGATCTACTGTTATGGCTGTCACCTGCGACAAAAGAAATATATACAATAGCAGACGCCCAAGGCCGCGGACAAAGAGGTACTTGGGGCATGTGCCCGCTAGCCTTGTTTGACGGGGCACGCACATGCAGGAGAAATCTGCGGGAGTCAAAAGGCCAAGAGAAAAGGAGAATAAGGAAAGGACTATTATTAGTATGGGAGGTCTAGTACTAGTACTATTCATCAAATGAATTAGCACAGGGCCCAAAATCTCACAAGGATGTGATATCAAAGGATCGTCAACCACGTACCTCCAGATAAATGTCAGAACTAATGAGGACATGCGACAGCCTTTGCGAAAAAAAGATAAAAAAGGGGAGGAGTAGCTACGACCTGAAGCCGTCCTCTGCTCCAAGTCGCCGAAGTCATGGGCTGGCCGCGTTTCCGCTGACCTCACCATGGCATTTTCACCGCTACGCCTGCCGGCTTGCCTGCCTCTTCTGCTGCGCTTCACTCCCAAATTTATTGATGGATATTACATATGGATCATCTGCCATATGAACAAATCAGGTGCTATTTTTCTAAACTTTTAATGGTATAATTAAGTATCATCCAAAGTTTTTTCCACGGTATGCTATGCTATACACAGGTCAACGGACTCATGGCCAAGGTATGATCCGGTCCTCGTGCACCGGCGTCGGAGGCAACATATACATCTGCACCGCCCGTGCCGGGCGTTTAAAGACCTGGAGAATAACCCGGAGGGTTTCTGCTTGAACCGCCGGGACCATATTGAGTCGCCGACTAGCCTAAACCGCCTCTGTCGCGACAAACAGATCATCCGTTGTCCGAACAAAAAAACATCAGGTGATATCCATCTAAATCTAGTTTCTTGGTATATATTGTTTTTATCAAGGGAACAATTACTTTGGACCGTATATTTTGATATGCAGGAAAATTACTCATTATAAGAGTGGCTACCGTGCCACAGATACGGGGAGCACATTGCTGGCGTCTGTCTACACCGACGATCAATCACGCCGGTTTACAATGCCCGCGGCCAACTCTCCGTTCGTGCCGGTTTGCAAATGCCCGCGGCCAGCTCTCCGTCCGCGCCGGTTTACAATGCCCGCAGCCGGTTCATGCGTCCGCACTGGTTTAGAACACCAGTGCCGACTCTCCTCGTCTGCACCGGCTTACAACGCTGCGGCCGACTCATCTGTCTGTGCCGCCTGTGATGCTGCGGTCGTCTTTGTCGTCCGCCCCCGCAGCCTGGTCTACATCAACATACCGGGCCGCACTTGTCTGGATGAACTATTTATTGACTATGAGCAAGTCACTACTTGGAAAGCCCGTTTTTCTTCCAACAAATTGGAGGAAAAACATCATATATTATCAGCCGCCGTCTGCACTGGATGGTTCAATGGGTAGGCGCACAAGTCGCCGCCACTACAGTTTGGTTAACTTCAAGTCGCCAGTTGGAAGCAACCATTGGCCGAGTTGCTGACACGGCTCATATGGGATCATTTACAACCCGCCGCAGTCACCTCAACCTTCTATGGATTCACATCGTGCTATCAACGCCATGATATACAAGTTATGTCGGTTTATATCACGGTCAAATATGGAGAGCCTCAAGCCAACTCCTCGAGTCACCTTTGAGACTCAGGGGCTACGATGACATGACTCAGCGAATATTGCCAGTTTCAGCAAATTTAAAAAACCCCAGGACGATGGAGGGAAGGATAACCCGGTCCCGGAGGCTACTGTTATATTGATGAAAGTTTAAAGGCCGTCAGAAAATTTCCGGTTTAGAAAGTATATGACGGTTACAAAATCCCGGCTCAATGAAGAAGATCCGGGTCATCAGAAAGGATTCCGGTTTAAAATCCGGCTCAAGGGAAGTCAGTCTGACTGAAGATCTCAAATATCCAGTTTACAGTCCGGTTCAAGGGAAGTCTGTTCTCCCACAAAGCTCTGAAGCGCTCAAATCCGGTTTAACAATGTCCGGTTCAAAAAGGAATTAACTTCTCGCAAGTTCGGGTTTAAGGGCCGTCAGAAAATTTTCCGGCTAAAAATGAATATTCCGGTTTAAAATCCGGTTCAAGGGAAAGATGTCTCCCACAAGGCTTTGAAGCTCTCAATATCCGGTTCAAGATCCCGGTTCAAGAAGAATTTATCTCTTGCAAAAAGTTAAAAATTGCCAAAGAGGACCTGCTGCCATGATGCGCGGTTCAAACATGGGTATCCCGCCTTACTGGCCTGACATATTATTGATCACATGGGGGCTTCTGCTTCATAAAGCGGGGTCTCTGTTCTTTTACATCATGTGAGGTTACACGGAGTTGCTCTAAAACGGCCTCCGGTTTACCCCTTGAGTTCGCTTTGCTAAAAGCATCGTATTATATCACTTGGAGGATTGGTCGTGTCCAAACCAATACCATGCCTCTTGATAGGCGAAAGCCACCAGATCACTTGGGGACTTGGTCATGTCTGAACCAGTCATGCCTCTTGATCGGCCTAAGGCCACAGAATCACTTGGGGGCTTGGTCGAACCCGAACCATGACCACGCCATTTGGTCGGCATAAATGCCACAAGAATCACTTGGGGACCTAGCTAACTAGAACCACAGTTACACCTAACGGGAGCTTGGTCGTGTTTGGCCATGGTTACGCCATTTGATCAGCTTAAATAAATCTTTTTTGGCAAACGTTTTTGTCGTTGCTTTTGCTTCATACCTTTCTTTGAAGGGGGGTTTTTGCTTTTTATTGTGTTCTTTAAACCGACAATTTTTTTTTCAATTGACGGAACACAGTTCACGTCAATCCAGAGACTATTTGCCCGGTTTAACATCCTCTTATGGAGTAAACCGGTGTTTATCACAACCCGGCACGGTTTTATCATAAACTGGCACAATATGGAAGGAGTTATCAGTACTCAAGATTTGGGTTATCACCCTTACTACAAAAGTTGGTAAAGCCAACGATGTGATTCAATGTCACAGGTATGATATATTTCATATTTGATTATTCTAAATGCAGCCTTGGTTATAAACCCAGGTTATATGTTGGGTATTATGACCCGTCCGGCGGTAAACTGCCAGGACACTTTAAACTTGTTGTATGCAGAAACAGGTTTGTTAAACCGGCCTGGTTTTTGGACTATAAGTCGCCAGCATATATATATATATATATATATATATATATATATTTGGATTGCGCCATCGGAATTATGCGCTTATAAATCATTGGGTTATATTATTCAAATAGCCAAATTTGGCTGGATTTTCATTATGATATTGAATGAATAAGGTTTTCATACCGGATTATATTATCTTGAATAGCCAACATGGCTGGATTTTTATGGTTATTAATAACCGGTATTATTGAGTTTTCAAAAGTCGCTTTAGCGCAACAGTTATTATTTTATCAAAGGATATGATTTATTCTACAATGGAAGGAATAATCCCGAGTCGCTGCAGGCTCACGACCCGGCACTTGGGGGCTACATTATTCAAATTGAGATTACATGCAAGTCTCATGTCGCTGCAAGCATGCACCATGACACTTGGGGGCTAATGCAAAGTCATTTTTACTAGTCTCATTGAAGACCCGACTCATCATATTATAATGAGCCGGCCCTTGGGGGATACCAATTGCTCCTGTCAACAATTAAAGGTACACAAATTTTCGTCCATAATATTGAAGGATTCATTGCTCAATTGGTAAAGCACAAAACTCTTAACCTTGTGGATGTGGGTTCAAGCCCTACGATGGAAGCTACATTATAAGGTGTTATTTTCATTGAAGTATATATCAAGTCCCGGTTCAGTATTATTTTACTAAGCCGGCCCTTGGGGGATACACATCACTGCTCAAGTCTACATGATTATATTTACAAAGTCCCTGCTCATTATTGCATAATGACCCGGCCCTTGGGGGTTACACCGATTGAAGTTTTTATAAGCAAATTACAAGTCCCAGGTTGTTGCAAGCATGACAACCCGGTACTTGGGGGCTACATATATGGAGTATTCAGTTTATATGATTGAGATGAACTAATCGGATTTCTTCAAGGTTGAAACACTTATTGGAGCAAGTCTTAAGATATCGCTATGTTCTCCTCTTAAGACTTGGGGGCTACAGGTATTATGCATATAAAGGAGGAACATCTTCATTTTATCAGTTTTGAGCAAATCAGGAAGATCAATTACATGACCCGGTGTCGACAACAATTATGACCCGGCGCTATCAATATTTATAAACCGGCCATTTTGGTAATATTAAACCGGCAAGTTTTACATCTTCAAACCGGCTGAATATCAGATAAGTATTTTCAGGCCCATATTTCTTAAACCGGTGCTTTGGGAGCTGAGTCAAAGGAGTTATTCTTCAATATTTCTCGGTGACAAACCAATGTCGGCAAATTGAGTATGAAGTTGGCTTATTGACCTGGATTTTCTAGAAGAAGGAAATGGCAAGGAATTAAGGATGATCAGGAGCCGGTCTACAAGAATTCTTAACCCGGAGCACAACCTATGAAATTTGTTCTTGTGTTTGTTTTACAGGATCAGTTTAACATGGATAAATCCAAATTAAACTGGGGGCTAATGTCGGGGATATACCCCGCGGCATTAACTGGCCGGAAGTATAATCCGGCCGGACTTGGCGGTTTTACTTGAGACCCGGCTAAGACTTGACGATTCACTGGCCACCCGTTTGGACCTGGCGGTTTATGGTTCATTGGTAATCCGGCAGGCGGGTCAGAGGAGCGACAAGACCCGGTGGCCCAACGGGCGGTTCATGAAGGCCGGTTCATACTATGGTGGGCCGGTTTAAGAGAAAGGCATGAGGAATATTTACCTTACAAGGAGTTAAGACCAGGACTCGTCTCCGGTTTGTATTAGAGATAGACTAAACCTAATCCTAGGAGGACTCCACATGTAAACCGCCCCTTCAACATATATAAGGAGGGGCGGGGCTCCCCAAGGGAGAGAGGCTACAAGCAAGAAGAAACAATCTTAGGGCCGGAGACAAAGAGGAGAGCCGGTTTACGGCGACTCCCTCGCGATGATAATGAGACCTAGCCTCAAACAGCATGTAGGGTTGTTATCGGATGATGTTTCCCGGGGCCCGAAGCTGTCTAAATCCTTGTCTTGTGTGTTGATCTGCCGTGCATCTCTCGATTCCGACCAACCCCTTCAAGCTACCGCATAGATGTGTTGGCCTCACGACTAAGTCCTCACACTAGGACATCTGCCGTGACAATCCCACGACAGAAACCATTGGGTATACCTTCTACCTCAGATCCGAAGGCAAAATCTTTGTTGCCAAGAACGGGTCCTTTCTGGAGAAAGATTTTCTCTCGAGAGAAGTAAGTGGGAGGAAAGTAGAACTCGATGAAGTACTGCCTCTTGAACCGGAAAGTAGCGCAGCTCTGGAAGATGTTCCTGTGGTGCCTGCACCGACTAGAGAGGAAGTTAATGATAATGATCAAGGTACTTCGGATCAAGTTGCTACTGAACTTCGAAGGTCCACAAGGACACGTTCCACACCAGAATGGTATGGCAACCCTGTCCTGGAAATCATGTTGTTAGACAACGGTGAACCTTCGAACTATGAAGAAGCAATGGCGGACCCAGATTCCAACAAATGGCTTGAAGCCATGCAATCCGAGATAGGATCCATGTATGAAAACAAAGTATGGACTTTGACAGACTTGCCCGATGATCGACGAGCGATAGAGAATAAATGGATCTTTAAGAAGAAGACGGACGCGGATGGTAATGTTACCATCTATAAGGCTCGACTTGTCGCTAAGGGTTATCGACAAGTTCAAGGGGTTGACTACGATGAGACCTTCTCACCCGTAGTGAAGCTGAAGTCCGTCCGAATCATGTTAGCAATTGCCGCATACTATGATTATGAGATATGGCAAATGGACGTCAAAACGGCATTCCTTAACGGCTTTCTTAAGGAAGAATTGTATATGATGCAGCCGGAAGGTTTTGTCGATCCTAAGAATGCTAACAAGGTATGCAAGCTCCAGCGCTCCATCTATGGGCTGGTGCAAGCATCTCGGAGTTGGAACATTTGCTTTAATGAAATGATCAAAGCGTTTGGGTTTATGCAGACGTATGGAGAAGCCTGCGTTTACAAGAAAGTGAATGGGAGCTCTGTAGCATTTCTCATATTATATGTGGATGACATACTTTTGATGGGAAATGATATAGAACTTTTGGACAGTATTAAGGCCTACTTGAATAAGTGTTTTTCAATGAAGGACCTTGGAGAAGTTGCTTACATATTAGGCATGAAGATCTATAGAGATAGATCGAGACGCCTCATAGGTCTTTCACAAAGCACATACCTTGATAAGATATTGAAGAAGTTCAATATGGATCAGTCCAAGAAGGGGTTCTTGCCTGTGTTGCAAGGTGTGAAATTGAGCTCAGCTCAATGTCCGACCACGGCAGAAGATAGAGAAAAGATGAGTGTCGTCCCCTATGCCTCAGTCATAGGGTCTATCATGTATGCCATGCTGTGTACCAAACCTGATGTAAACCTTGCCGTGAGTTTGGTAGGAAGGTACCAAAGTAATCCCGGCATGGAACACTGGACAGCGGTCAAGAACATCCTAAAGTACCTGAAAAGGACTAAGGATATGTTTCTCGTATATGGAGGTGACGAGGAGCTCGTCGTAAAGGGTTACGTCGACGCTAGCTTCGACACAGATCTGGATGACTCTAAGTCACAAACCGGATACGTGTATATTTTGAATGGTGGGGCAGTAAGCTGGTGCAGTTGCAAGCAAAGCGTCGTGGCGGGATCTACATGTGAAGCGGAGTACATGGCAGCCTCAGAGGCAGCGCATGAAGCAATCTGGATGAAGGGGTTCATCACCGACCTAGGAGTCATACCCAATGCATCGGGGCCGATCACTCTCTTCTATGATAACACTGGAGCTATTGCCCTTGCCAAGGTGCCCAGGTTTCACAAGAAGACCAGGCACATCAAGCGTCGCTTCAACTCCATTCGTGAAAATGTTCAAGATGGAGACATAGATATTTGCAAAGTACATTCGGATCTGAATGTCGCAGATCCGTTGACTAAACCTCTTCCGCGAGCAAAACATGATCAACACCAGAACTCTATGGGTGTTCGATTCATCACAATGTAACTAGATTATTGACTCTAGTGCAAGTGGGAGACTGTTGGAAATATGCCCTAGAGGCAATAATAAAATGATCATTATTATATTTCCTTGTTCATGATAATTGTCTATTATTCATGCTATAATTGTTTTATCTGGAAATCATAATACTGTTGGGGATCGTAGCAGAAATTTAAAATTTTCTATGCATCACCAAGATCAATCTATGGAGTAATCTAGCAACGAGGGGAAGGAGAGTGCATCTACATATCCTTGTAGATCGCTAAGCGGAAGCGTTCAAGTGAACGGGGTTGATGGAGTCGTACTCGTCGTGATCCAAATCACCGATGATCCTAGCGCCGAACGGACAGCACCTCCGCGTTCAACACACGTACGGAACAGAGATGTCTCCCACGCCTTGATCCAGCAAGGAGCAGGGAGAGGTTGAGGAAGAGAGTCCAACAGCAGCACGACGGCGTGGTGGTGATGGAGTGGCAGTTCTCCGGCAGGGCTTCGCCAAGCTCACACGGAGGAGGAGAGGTATTGGAGGGAAGGGGCTGCGCCAGGTTCAAGGGTGTGGCTGCCCTCCCACCCCTCCACTATTTATAGGTGGGGAGAGAGGGGGCCAGCCCCCTTTAGATCCCATCTAGGGTTGGGGGCAGCGGCCAAGGGGGGAGGAGTGCCTCCCAAGTCAAGTGGAGGCCCTCCCCCTTAGGGTTTCCCCTCTCCCATGCGCATGGGCCTTGGGGGGGCTGGTGCCCTTGGCCCATTAAGGTTAGGGCACCCCCTACAGCCCATGCTGCTGTATTGGACATGGTGGAACATTTTCCGGACCTCCGGACCCCTCCGGAATCCTCCAAAAGCTTCCGGAAGCTTCCCGATACAATATCGAAAAAAACCGAACTTTTCCCGGAACCTGAACAACAACTTTCCATATATAAATCTTTACCTGCGGACCATTCCGGAACTCCTCTTGACGTCTGGGATCTCATCCAGGACTCCGAACAACATTCGGTAATCACATACAAGTCTTCCTAATAACCCTAGCGTCATCGAACCTTAAGTGTGTAGACCCTACGGGTTCGGGAACCATGCAGACATGACCGAGACAACTCTCCGGCCAATAACCAACAACGGGATCTAGATACCCATGTTGGCTCCCACATGTTCCACGATGATCCCATCGGATGAACCACGATGTCGAGGATTCAATCAATCCCGTATTCAATTCCCTTTGTCCAGCAGTATTGTACTTGCCCGAGATTCGATCGTCGGTATCCCGATACCTTGTTCAATCTCGTTACCGGCAAGTCTCTTTACTCGTTCCGTAACACATCATCCCGTGATCAACTCCTTGGTCACATTGTGCACATTATGATGATGTCCTACCGAGTGGGCCCAGAGATACCTCTCCGTTACACGGAGTGACAAATCCCAGTCTTGATTCGTGCCAACCCAACAGAAACTTTTGGAGATACCTGTAGTGAACCTTTATAGCCACCCAGTTACGTTGTGACGTTTGGCACACCCAAAGCACTCCTACGGTATCCGGGAGTTGCACAATCTCATGGTCTAAGGAAATGATACTTGACATTAGAAAAGCTTTAGCATACGAACTACACGATCTTTGTGCTAGGCTTGGGATTGGGTCTTGTCCATTACATCATTCTCCTAATGATGTGATCCCGTTATCAACGACATCCAATGTCCATGGTCAGGAAACCGTAACCATCTATTGATCAACGAGCTAGTCAACTAGAGGCTTACTAGGGACATGGTGTTGTCTATGTATCCACACATGTATCTGAGTTTCCTATCAATACAATTCTAGCATGGATAATAAACGATTATCATGAACAAGGAAATATAATAATAACCAATTTATTATTGCCTCTAGGGCATATTTCCAACAGTCTCCCACTTGCACTAGAGTCAATAATCTAGTTCACATCGCCATGTGATTAACACTCACAGGTCACATCGCCATGTGACCAACATCCAAGAGTCTACTAGACTCAATGATCTAGTTCACATCACTATGTGATAAACACTCAAAGAGCTCCGGGTTTGATCATGTTATGCTTGTGAGAGAGGTTGTAGTCAACGGGTCTTGCCATATTCAGATCCCTATGTATTTCGCAAAACTTTATGTCATATCGTAGATGCTGCTACCACGTTCCACTTGGAGCTATTCCAAATTGTTGCTCCATTATACGTATCCGGTATCTCTACTCAGAGCTATCCGGATAGGTGTTAAGCTTGCATCAACGTAACTCTTTACGTCGAACTATTCATCACCTCCATATCCGAGAAACATTTCCTTATTCCTCTAAGGATAATTTTGACCGCTATCTGGTGATCTACTCCTAGATCACCTTTGTACCCTCTTGCCAGACATGTGGCAAGGCACACATCTGGTGCGGTACTCAGCATGGCATACCGTATAGAGCCTATGACAAAAGCATAGGGGACGACCTTCGTCCTTCCTCTTTCTTGTGCCGTGGTCAATCTTTGAGTCTTACTCAACTTCACACCTTACAACTCAGGTAAGAACCCCTTCTTTGACTGATCTATTTTGAACTCCTTCAAAAACATGTCAAGGTGTGCGTTCTTTGAAAGTATCATCAGGCGTCTTGATCTATTTCTATAGATCTTGATGCCCAATATGTAAGCAGCTTTATCCAGGTCTTCCTTTGAAAATCACTCTTCAAACAACCGTTTATGCTTTCTAGAAATTCTACATTATTTCGAATCAACAATATGTCATCCACATATACTTATCAGAAATGTTGTAGTGCTCTCACTCACTTTCTTGTAAATACAAGTTTCTAGCAAACATTGTATAAACCTAAAAGCTTTGATCACTCCATCAAAGCATATATTCCGATTCCGAGATGCTTGCTCTAGTCCATAGAAGGATCGCTGGAGCCAGCATACCTTTTAGCATCCTTAGGATCAACAAAACTTTGATTGTATCACATACAACTCTTTCTTACGAAAACTGGTAAGAAAACTTGTTTTTGACATCCATCTGTCAAATTTCATAATCGAAAAATACAGCTAATGCTAACATGATTCCGACGGACTTAAGCATCGCTACGGGTGAGAAATTCTCATCGTAGTCAACTCCTTGAACTTGTGAAAAGACTTTCTCCCACAAGTCGAGCTTCATAGACGGTAACATTACCGCCCACGTCCATCTTCTTCTTAAAGATCCATTTATCTCAATGGCTTGCTGATCAACAGGCAAGTCCACCAAAGTCCATGCTTTGTTCTGATACATGGATCTTGTCTCGGATTTCATGGCTTCTAACCATTTGTCGGAATACGGGCCCACCATCGCTTCTCCATAGTTCGTAGGTTCATTGTTGTCCAACAACATGATATTTAAGACAGGATTACCGTACCACTCAGGAGTAGTACATATCATTGTCGACCTACGAGGTTCGATAGCAACTTGATCCAAAGCTTCATGATCACTATCATTAACTTCCTATTCAACAGACGTAGGCGCCACAGAAAACATCTTTCTGTGTTGCATCACTCTCTGGTTGAAACAAAGGTTCGACAACCTCATCAAGTTCTATCTTCCTCCCACTCAATTCTTTCGAGAGAAACTCCTTCTCGAGAAAGGACCCGTTCTTAGCGACAATCAATTTGCCCTCGGATCTGAGATAGAAGGTATACCCAACTGTCACCTTTGGGTATTCTATGAAGATGTGTTTGTCCGCTTTTGGGTTCGAGCTTCTCCGGCTGAAGCCTTAAGCATCGCAGCCCCAAACATTAAGAAACGACAACTTTGGTTTCTTTCCAAACCAATGTTCATATGACGTCGTCTCAACGGACTTAGATGGTGTCCTATCTAAAGTGAATGCAGCTGTCTCTAACGCATAACCTCAAAATGAAAACGGTAGATCGGTAAGAGACATCATAGATCGCACCATATCTCATAAGGTTCGATTACGACGTCCGGACACACCATTACGTTGTGGTGTTCCAGGTGGCTTCAACAACGAAACAATTCACAATGTCTTAAGTGTTTGCCAAACTCATAACTCGGAAATTCTCATTGATCAGATCGTAGGAATTTGATCTTCTTGTTATGATGATTCTTAACTTCACTCTGAAATCACTTGAACTTTTCAAACGTTTCAGACTTGTGCTTCATTAAGTAAATATACCTATATCTACTCAAATTGTCAATGAAGATGAGAAAATAGCGATATCCACCGCACGCTTCAATTCTCATTGGATCACACGCATCAGCATGCATGATTTCCAACAAGTCATTTGCCCGTTTCATTGTACCTGAAAAACGGGGTCTTACTCATCCTGCCCATGAGGCATGGATCGCATGTGTCAAGTGATTCAAAATCAAGTGACTCCAAACATCCATCGACATGGAGTTTCTTCATGCATCTTACACCAATATGACCTAAGCGGCAGTGCCACGAGAAAGTGCTACTATCATTATTAACTCTACATCTTTTGGCGTGAACATGTGTATTACCATGACCGAGATTCAATGAACCATTCACATAGGGTGCATGACCATGAAAGGTATCATTCATGTAAACAGAATAACCATTATTCTCTAACTTAAATGAATGAATGTATTGCAATGAACATGATCTAATCATATTCATGCTCAACGTAGACACATGATAACATTTATCTAGGTTCAATACTAATCCTGAAGGCAGATGGAGCGTGCGATGGTGATCTCATCAACTTTGGAAACACTTCCAACACACATCGTCACCTCGCCCTTAACCAGTCTCCGTTTAGTCCGTAGCTTTTGCTTCAAGTCACCAATAATAGTAATTGAACCGGTATCCAATACCCAGGTGCTACCAGGAGTACGAGTGAGGTACACATTAATAACACGTATATACTTTGAAGTTGCCAGCCTTCTTATCTACCATGCATTTGGGGTAATTCCGCTACCAGTGATCGTTCCCCTTACAATAGAAGCATTTAGTCTCGGGTTTGGGTTCAACCTTGGGTTCCTTCACTGGAGCGGCAACTGGTTTGCCATCCATGACCTTCTAGCCCTTGCCCTTCTTGAAACCAGTGGTCTTGTTAAACCATCAACACTTGATGCTCCTTCTTGATTTCTACCTTTTGTTGGAAATATGCCCTAGAGGTAATAATAAATTGGTTATTATTATATTTCCTTGTTCATGATAATCGTTCATTATCCATGCTAGAATTGTATTGATAGGAAACTCAGATACATGTGTGGATACATAGACTACACCATGTCCCTAGTAAGCCTGTAGTTGACTAGCTCGTTGATCAATAGATGGTTACAGTTTGCTGACCATGGACATTGGATGTCATTGATAACGGGATCACATCATTAGGAGAATGATGTAATGGACAAGACCCAATCCTAAGCTTAGCACAAAGATCGTGTAGTTCGTATGCTAAAGCTTTTCTAATGTCAAGTATCATTTCCTTAGACCATGAGATTGTGCAACTCCCGGATACCGTAGGAGTGCTTTGGGTGTGCCAAACGTCACAACATAACCGGGTGGCTATAAAGGTACACTACAGGTATCTCCGAAAGTGTCTGTTGGGTTGGCACGAATCGAGACTGGGATTTGTCACTCCGTGTGAACGGAGAGGTATCTCTGGGCCCACTCGGTAGGACATCATCATAATGTGCACAATGTGACCAAGGAGTTGATCACAGGATGATGTGTTACGGAACAAGTAAAGAGACTTGCCGGTAACGAGATTGAACAAGGTATCGGGATACCGACGATCGAATATCGGGCACGTACAATACCGCTGGACAAAGGGAATTGAATACGGGATTGATTGAATCCTCGACATCATGTTTCATCCGATGAGATCATCGTGGAACATGTGGGAGCCAACATGGGTATCCAGATCCCGCTGTTGGTTATTGGCCGGAGAGCTGTCTCGGTCATGTCTGCACAGTTCCCGAACCCGTAGGGTCTACACACTTAAGGTTCGATGACGCTAGGGTTATTAGGAATACTTGTATGTGATTACCGAATGTTGTTCGGAGTCCCGGATGAGATCCCGGACGTCACGAGGAGTTCCGGAATGGTCCAGAGGTAAAGATTTATATATGGAAAGTTGTTGTTCGGGTTCCGGGAAAAGTTCGGTTTTTTCCGGTATTGTACCGGGAAGCTTCCAGAAGGTTCCGGAGGATTCCGGAGGGGTCCGGAGGTCCGGAAAATGTTCCACCACGTCCAATACAGCAGCATGGGCTGTAAGGGGGCGCCCTAACCTTAATGGGCCAAGGGCACCAGCCCCCCCAAGGCCCATGCGCATGGGAGAGGGGAAACCCTAAGGGGGAGGGCCTCCACTTGACTTGGGAGGCACTCCTCCCCCCTTGGCCGCTGCCCCCAACCCTAGATGGGATCTAAAGGGGGCTGGCCCCCTCTCTCCCCACCTATAAATAGTGGAGGGGTGGGAGGGCAGCCACACCCTTGAACCTGGCGCAGCCCCTTCCCTCCAATACCTCTCCTCCTCCGTGTGAGCTTGGCGAAGCCCTGCCGGAGAACTGCCACTCCATCACCACCACGCCGTCGTGCTGCTGTTGGACTCTCTTCCTCAACCTCTCCCTGCTCCTTGCTGGATCAAGGCGTGGGAGACATCTCTGTTCCGTACGTGTGTTGAACGCGGAGGTGCTGTCCGTTCGGCGCTAGGATCATCGGTGATTTGGATCACGACGAGTACGACTCCATCAACCCCGTTCACTTGAACGCTTCCGCTTAGCGATATACAAGGGTATGTAGATGCACTCTCCTTCCCCTCGTTGCTAGATTACTCCATAAATTGATCTTGGTGATGCGTAGAAAATTTTAAATTTCTGCTACGATCCCTAACAGTGGCATCATGAGCTAGGTCTATGCGTAGTTTCTATGCACGAGTAGAACACAAAGCAGTTGTGGGAGTCGATATTGTCAATTTACTTGCCGTTACTAGTCTTATCTTGATGCGGCGGCATCATGGGATGAAGTGGCCCGGACCGACCTTACACGTACTCTTACGTGAGACTGGTTCCACCGACTGACATGCACTAGTTGCATAAGATGGCTAGCGGGTGTCTGTCTCTCCCACTTTAGTCGGATCGGATTCGATGAAAAGGGTGCTTATGAAGGGTAAATATAAATTGGCATATCACGTTGTGGTTCTCGCGTAGGTAAGAAACGTTCTTGCTAGAAACCTATAGCAGCCACGTAAAAACTTGCAACAACAATTAGAGGACGTCTAACTTGTTTTTGCAGCATATGCCTTGTGATGTGATATGGCCAAAAGGATGTGAGGAATGATATATGTGATGTATGAGATTGATCATGTTCTTGTAATAGGAATCACGACTTGCATGTCGATGAGTATGACAACTGGCAGGAGCCATAGGAGTTGTCTTAATTTATTTATGACATGCGTGTCAACATAAACATCATGTAATTACTTTATTTTATTGCTAAAGCATTAGCCATAGTAGTAGAAGTAATATATGACGAGACAACTTCAAGAAGACACGATGATGGAGATCATGATGATGGAGATCATGGTGTAATGCCGGTGACAACGATGATCATGGAGCCCCGAAGATGGAGATCAAAAGGAGCAAAATGATATTGGCCATATCATGTCACTATTTGATTGTGTGTGATGTTTATCATGTTTTACATCCTATTTGCTTAGAACGACGGTAGCTTAAATAAGATGATCCCTCACTAAAATTTCAAGAAAAGTGTTCCCCCTAACTGTGCACCGTTGCGAAGGTTCGTTGTTTCGAAGCACCACGTGATGATCGGGTGTGATAGATTCTAACATTCGAATACAACGGGTGTTGACGAGCTTAGCATGTACAGACATGGCCTCGGGACACATGCGAAACACTTAGGTTGACTTGACGAGCCTAGCATGTACAGACATGGCCTCGAAACACGGAAGACCGAAAGGTCGAACATGAGTCGTATAGAAGATACGATCAACATGAGATGTTCACCGTTGATGACTAGTCCGTCTCACGTGATGATCGGACACGGCCTAGTCGATTCGGATCATGTTTCACTTAGATGACTAGAGGGATGTCTATCTGAGTGGGAGTTCATTAAATAATTTGATTAGATGAACTCAATTATCATGAACATAGTCTAAATTGTCTTTGCAAATATGTTGTAGATAAATAGCTCACATTGTAGCTCCCTGTTTCAATACGTTCCTAGAGAAAGATTAAGTTGAAAGATATTGTAAGCAATGATGCGGAATGGGTCCGTAGTCCGAGGAGTGTCCTCACTGCTACACAGAAGGCTTACGTCTTTGATGCACCGCTCGATGTGCAAACCCCTACAACATCGTCTGTGGATGTTGTGAACACCCGACAGACACATCTTGATGACTACTTGATAGTTTAGTGCACCATACTTTATGGCTTAGAATCGGGATTCCAATGACGTTTTGAACGCCATAGAACATATGAGATGTTCCAAGAGCTGAAATTGGGATTTCAGGATCATGCCCGTGTTGAGAGGTGTGAGACCTCTGACAAGTTCTTTTGCCAACAATATGGAGGAGAATAGCTCAGCTAGTGAGCATGTGCTCAGAATGTCTGGGTGCTACAATCACTTAAATCAAGTGGGAGTTAAACTTCCAGATAAGATAATGATTGATAGAGTTCTCTAGCCACTATCACTAAGCTACTAGATCTTCGTGATGAACTATGACATGCAAGGGATGGAGTTGATCCCGGAGCTGTTCGCGGTGCTTAAGACCGCAAAAGGTAGAAATCAAGAAGGAGCATCAAGTGTTGATGGTTTGACAAGACCACTGGTTTCAAGAAGGGCAAGGGCTAGAAGGGAAACTTCATGGATGGCAAACCAGTTGCCGCTCCAGTGAAGGAACCCAAGGTTGAACCCAAACCCGAGACTAAATGCTTCTATTGTAAGGGGAACGGTCACTGGTAGCGGAATTACCCCAAATGCATGGTAGATAAGAAGGCTAGCAACTTCAAAGTATATACGTGTTATTAATGTGTACCTCACTGGTACTCCTGGTAGCACCTGGGTATTGGATACCGGTTCAGTTACTATTATTGGTGACTTGAAGCAAAAGCTACGGACTAAACGGAGACTGGCTAAGGGCGAGGTGACGATGTGTGTTGGAAGTGTTTCCAAAGTTTATGAGATCACCATCGCACGCTCCATCTGCCTTCAGGATTAGTATTGAACCTAGATAAATGTTATCAGGTGTCTACGTTGAGCATGAATATGATTAGATCATGTTCATTGCAATACAGTCATTCATTTAAGTTAGAGAATAATGGTTATTCTGTTTACATGAATGATACCTTTCATGGTCATGCACCCTATGTGAATGGTTCATTCAATCTCGGTCGTGGTAACATGTTCACGCCAAAAGATGTAGAGTTAATAATGATAGTACCACTTTCTCGTGGCACTGCCGCTTAGGTCATATTGGCGTAAGATGCATGAAGAAACTCCATGTCGATGGATGTTTGGAGTCACTTGATTTTGAATCACTTGACACATGCGAGCCATGCCTCATGGGCAGGATGAGTAAGACCCCGTTTTTCAGGTACAATGAAACGGGCAAATGACTTGTTGGAAATCATGCATGCTGATGCGTGTGATCCAATGAGAATTGAAGCGTGCAGTGGATATCGCTATTTTCTCATCTTCACTGACGATTTGGGTAGATATAGGAATATCTACTTAATGAAGCACATGTTTGAAATGTTTGAAAAGTTCAAGCGATTTCAGAATGAAGTTAAGAATCATCATAACAATAAGATCATGTTCCTACGATCTGATCAAAAGGGGATTTTCTGAGTTATGAGTTTGGCAATCACTTAAGACATTGTGGAATTGTTTCACAGTTGAAGCCACCTGGAACACCACAAGGTAATGGTGTGTCCGGACGTCGTAATCGAACCCTATGAGATATGGTGCGATCTATGATGTCTCTTACCAATCTACCATTTTCATTTTGAGGTTATGCGTTAGAGACAGCTGCATTCACTTTAGATAGGACACCATTTAAGACCGTTGAAACGACGTCGTGTGAACATTGGTTTGGCAAGAAACCAAAGTTGTCACTTCTTAATGTTTGGGGCTGCGATGCTTAAGGCTTCAGCCGGAGAAGCTCGAACCCAAAGCGGACAAACACATCTTCATAGGATACTCAAAGGTGACAGTTGGGTACACCTTCTATCTCAGATCCGAGGGCAAATTGTTTGTCGCTAAGAACGGGTCCTTTCTCGAGAAGGAGTTTCTCTCGAAAGAATTGAGCGGGAGGAAGATAGAACTTGATGAGGTTGTCGAACCTTTGTTTCAACCAGAGAGTGATGCAACACAGAAAGATGTTTTCTGTGGCGCCTACGTCTGTTGAATAGGAAGTTAATGATAGTGATCATGAAGCTTCGGATCAAGTTGCTATCGAACCTCGTAGGTCGACAAGGATATGTACTACTCCTGAGTGGTGCGGTAATCCTGTCTCAGATATCATGTTGTTGGACAACAATGAACCTACGAGCTATGGAGAAGCAATAGTGGGCCCGTATTCCGACAAATGGTTAGAAGCCATGAAATCCGAGACAAGATCCATGTATCAGAACAAAGCATGGACTTTGGTGGACTTGCCCGATGATCGGCAAGCCATTGAGATAAATGGATCTTTAAGAAGAAGACGGACGTGGACGGTAATGTTACCGTCTATGAAACTTGACTTGTGGGAAAGAGTCTTTTCACAAGTTCAAGGAGTTGACTACGATGAGAATTTCTCACCCGTAGCGATGCTTAAGTCCGTCGGAATCATGTTAGCATTAGCTGTATTTTTCGATTATGAAATCTGACAGATGGATGTCAAAACGAGTTTTCTTACCAGTTTTTGTAAGAAAGAGTTGTATGTGATACAATCAAAGTTTTGTCGATCCTAAGGATGCTAAGAGGTATGCTGGCTCCAGCAATCCTTCTATGGACTAGAGCAAGCATCTCGGAATCGGAATATATGCTTTGATGGAGTGATCAAAGCTTTTAGGTTTATACAATGTTTGTTAGAAACTTGTATTTACAAGAAAGTGAGTGGGAGCACTACAACATTTCTGATAAGTATATGTGGATGACATATTGTTGATCCGAAATAATGTAGAATTTCTGGAAAGCATAAACGGTTATTTGAAGAGTGTTTTTCAAAGGAAGACCTGGATAAAGCTGCTTACATTTTGGGCATCAAGATCTATAGAAATAGATCAAGACGTCTGATGATACTTTCAAAGAACGCACACCTTGACATGTTTTTGAAGGAGTTCAAAATAGATCAGTCAAAGAAGGGGTACTTACCTGAGTTGTAAGGTGTGAAGTTGAGTAAGACTCCAAGCTTGACCACGGCAGAAGAAAGAGGAAGGACGAAGGTCGTACCCTATGCTCTTGTCATAGGCTCTATACGTTATGCCATGCTGAGTACCGCACCTGATGTGTGCCTTGCCACATGTCTGGCAAGAGGGTACAAAGGTGATCTAGGACTGGATCACCAGATAGCGATCAAAATTGTCCTTAGAGGAATAAGGAAATGTTTCTCGGTTATGGAGGTGATAAAGAGTTCGACGTAAAGAGTTATGTCGATGCAAGCTTAACACCTATCCGGATAGCTCTGAGTAGAAATACCGGATACATATAATGGAGCAATAATTTGGAATAGCTCCAAGTGGAACGTGGTACCAGCATCTACGATATAAAGTTTTGCGAAATACATAGGGATCTGAATATAGCAAGACCCGTTGACTACAACCTCTCTCACAAGCATAACATGATCAAACCCAGAAATCATTGAGTATTAATCACATAGTGATGTGAACTAGATTAGTGACTCTAGTAAACTCTTTGGATGTTGGTCACATGGCGATGTGACCTGTGAGTGTTAATCACATGGCGATGTGAACTAGATTATTGACTCTAGTGCAAGTGGGAGACTGTTGGAAATATGCCCTAGAGGCAATAATAAATTGGTTATTATTATATTTCCTTGTTCATGATAATCGTTTATTATCCATGCTAGAATTGTATTGATAGGAAACTCAGATACATGTGTGGATACATAGACAACACCATGTCCCTAGTAAGCCTCTAGTTGACTAGCTCGTTGATCAATAGATGGTTACAGTTTCCTGACCATGGACATTGGATGTCATTGATAACGGGATCACATCATTAGGAGAATGATGTAATGGACAAGACCCAATCCCAAGCCTAGCACAAAGATCGTGTAGTTCGTATGCTAAAGCTTTTCTAATGTCAAGTATCATTTCCTTAGACCATGAGATTGTGCAACTCCCGGATACCGTAGGAGTGCTTTGGGTGTGCCAAACGTCACAACGTAACTGGGTGGCTATAAAGGTACACTACAGGTATCTCCAAAAGTGTCTGTTGGGTTGGCACGAATCAAGACTGGGATTTGTCACTCCGTCTAACGGAGAGGTATCTCCGGGCCCACTCGGTAGGACATCATCATAATGTGCACAATGTGACCAAGGAGTTGATCACGGGATGATGTGTTACGGAACGAGTAAAGAGACTTGCCGGTAACGAGATTGAACAAGGTATCGGGATACCGACGATCGAATCTCAGGCAAGTACAATACCGCTGGACAAAGGGAATTGAATACGGGATTGATTGAATCCTCGACATCATGGTTCATCCGATGAGATCATCGTGGAACATGTGGGAGCCAACAAGGGTATCCAGATCCCGCTGTTGGTTATTGGCCGGAGAGCTGTCTCGGTCATGTCTGCATGGTTCCCGAACCCGTAGGGTCTACACACTTAAGGTTCAATGACACTAGGGTTATTAGGAAGACTTGTATGTGATCACCGAATGTTGTTCGGAGTCCTGGATGAGATCCCAGACGTCAAGAGGAGTTCCGGAATGGTCCGCAGGTAAAGATTTATATATGGAAAGTTGTTGTTCAGGTTCCGGGAAAAGTTCGGTTTTTTCCGTTATTGTACCGGGAAGGTTCTGCAGGATTCCGGAGGGGTCCGGAGGTCCGGAAAATGTTCCACCACGTCCAATACAGCAGCATGGGCTGTAAGGGGGCGCCCTAACCTTAATGGGCCAAGGGCACCAGCCCCCAAGGCCCATGCGCATGGGAGAGGGGAAACCCTAAGGGGGAGGGCCTCCACTTGACTTGGGAGGCACTCTTTGTTGGAAATATGCCCTAGAGGCAATAATAAATTGATTATTATTATATTTCCTTGTTCATGATAATCGTTTATTATCCATGCTAGAATTGTATTGATAGGAAACTCAGATACATGTGTGGATACATAGACAACACCATGTCCCTAGTAAGCCTCTAGTTGACTAGCTCGTTAATCAATAGATGGTTACGGTTTCCTAACCAATGGATATTGGATGTCATTGATAACGGGATCACATCATTAGGAGAATGATGTGATGGACAAAGACCCAATCCTAAGCCTAGCACAAGATCATGTAGTTCGTATGCTAAAGCTTTTCTAATGTCAAGTATCATTTCCTTAGACCATGAGATTGTGCAACTCCCGGATACCGTAGGTGTGCTTTGGGTGTGCCAAACTTCACAACGTAACTGGGTGGCTATAAAGGTACACTACAGGTATCTCCGAAAGTGTCTGTTGGGTTGGCACGAATCAAGACTGGGATTTGTCACTCCGTGTAAACGGAGAGGTATCTCTGGGCCCACTCGGTAGGACATCATTAATGTGCACAATGTGATCAAGGAGTTGATCACGGGATGAATGTGTTACGGAACGAGTAAAGAGACTTGCCGGTAAGATGAACAAGGTATCGGGATTACCGACGATCGATCTCGGGCAAGTATATACCGCTAGACAAAAGGGAATTGATACGGATTGATTAAGTCCTGACATCGTGGTCATCCTGAGATCATCGTGGAACATGTGGGGACAACATGGGTATCAGATCCCGGTGGTTGGTTATTGACCGAGAGTCATCTCGGTCATGTCTTGCATGGTTCCCGAAACCGTAGGGTCTACACACTAAGGTTCGGTGACGCTAGGGTTATAGAGGAGTTAGTATGCGGTAACCGAAAGGTTGTTCGGAGTCCCGGATGAGATCCCGGACATCACGAGGAGTTCCGGAATGGTCCGGAGGTAAAGAATTATATATAGGAAGTGCTATTTCGGCCATCGGGACAAGTTTCGGGGTCACCGGTATTGTACCGGGACCACCAGAAGGGTCCCGGGGGTCCACCGGGTGGGGCCACCTGCCCCGGGGGGCCACATGGGCTGTAGGGGTGTGCGCCTTGGCCTGTATGGGCCAAGGGCACCAGCCCCAATAGGCCCATGCGCCAAGAGATGAGGGAAGGGAAGAGTCCTAAAGGGGGAAGGCACCTCCGAGGTGCCTTGGGGAGGAGGGACTCCTCCCTTGGCCGCACCCTTCCTTGGAGGAAGGGCCAAGGCTGCGCCCCCCCCCTCTCTCTTGGTCCTATATATAGTGGGGGAAGGGAGGGCAGCAACACACGAGCCCTGGCGCCTCCCTCTCCCTCCCATGACACATCTCCCTCCTCCCACAGCGCTTGGCGAAGCCCTGTTGGAATCCCGCTACTTCCACCACCACGCCGTCGTGCTGCTAGATCTCCATCAACCTCTCCTCCCCCCTTGCTGGATCAAGAAGGAGGATACGTCGCTGCTCCGTACGTGTGTTGAACGCGGAGGTGCCGTCCGTTCGGCGCTAGGATCATCGGTGATTTGGATCACGACGAGTACGACTCCATCAACCCCGTTCTCTTGAACGCTTCCGCGCGCGATCTACAAGGGTATGTAGATCCACTCCTCCCTCGTTGCTAGATGACTCCATAGATTGATCTTGGTGACGTAGGAAAATTTTGAATTATTGCTACGTTCCCCAACAGTGGCATCATGAGCTAGGTCTATGCGTAGTTTCTATGCACGAGTAGAACACAAAGTAGTTGTGGGCGTTGATTTTGTTCAATATGCTTACCGTTACTAGTCCAATCTTGATTCGGGCATTGTGGGATGAAGCGGCCCGGACCGACCTTACACGTACTCTTACGTGAGACTGGTTCCACCGACTGACATGCACTAGTTGCATAAGGTGGCTAGCGGGTGTCTGTCTCTCCCACTTTAGTCGGATCGGATTCGATGAAAAGGGTCCTTATGAAGGGTAAATAGCAATTGGCATATCACGTTGTGGTTTTTGCGTAGGTAAGAAACGTTCTTGCTAGAAACCCATAGCAGCCACGTAAAACATGCAAACAACAATTAGAGGACGTCTAACTTGTTTTTGCAGGGTATGCTATGTGATGTGATATGGCCAAAAGGATGTGATGAATGATATATGTGATGTATGAGATTGATCATGTTCTTGTAATAGGAATCACGACTTGCATGTCGATGAGTATGACAACTGGCAGGAGCCATAGGAGTTGTCTTAATTTATTTATGACCTGCGTGTCAACATAAACGTCATGTAATTACTTTACTTTATTGCTAACCGTTAGCTGTAGTAGTAGAAGTAATAGTTGGCGAGGACAACTTCATGAAGACACGATGATGGAGATCATGATGATGGAGATCATGGTGTCATGCCGGTGACAATGATGATCATGGAGCCCCGAAGATGGAGATCAGAAGGAGCAAATTGATATTGGCCATATCATGTCACTATTTGATTGCATGTGATGTTTATCATGTTCATCTTATGTTTTAGAACGACGGTAGTAAATAAGATGATCCCTCATAATAATTTCAAGAAAGTGTTCCCCCTAACTGTGCACCGTTGCGACAGTTCGTTGTTTCGAAGCACCACGTGATGATCGGGTGTGATAGATTCTAACGTTCACATACAACGGGTGTAAGACAGATTTAACACGCGAAACACTTAGGTTGACTTGACGAGTCTAGCATGTACAGACATGGCCTCGGAACACAGAAGACCGAAAGGTCGAGCATGAGTCGTATGGTAGATACGATCAACATGAAGATGTTCACCGATGTTGACTAGTCCGTCTCACGTGATGATCGGACACGGCCTAGTTGACTCGGATCATGTAATCACTTAGATGACTAGAGGGATGTCTATCTGAGTGGGAGTTCATAAGATGAACTTAATTATCCTGAACATAGTCAAAAGGTCTTGCAAATTATGTCGTAGCTCGCGCTTCAGTTCTACTGTTTAGATATGATCCTAGAGAAAATTTAGTTGAAAGTTGATAGTAGCAATTATGCGGACTAGGTCCGTAAACTGAGGATTGTCCTCATTGCTTCATAGAAGGCTTATGTCCTTAATGCACCGCTCAGTGTGCTGAACCTCGAACGTTCGTCTGTGGATGTTGCGAACATCTGACATACACATTTTGATAACTACGTGATAGTTCAGTTAAACGGTTTAGAGTTGAGGCACCGAAGACGTTTTGAAACGTCACGAAACATATGAGATGTTTCGAGGGCTGAAATTGGGATTTCAGGCTCGTGCCCACGTCAAGAGGTATAAGACCTCCGACGGATTTTCTTAGCCTGCAAACTAAGGAGAAAAGCTCAATTGTTGAGCTTGTGCTCAGATTGTCTGAGTACAACAATCGCTTGAATCGAGTGGGAGTTGATCTTCCAGATGAAATAGTGATGTTTCTCCGAAGTCATTATCACCAAGCTGCTAGAGCTTCGTGATGAACTATAATGTATCAGGGACATATATGATGATCCTTGAGATATTCGCGATGTTTGACACCGCGAAAGTAGAAATCAAGAAGGAGCATCAATTGTTGATGGTTGGTGAAACCACTAGTTTCAAGAAGGGCAAGGGCACGAAGGGATACTTCATAAAACGGCAATTCAGCTGCTGCTCTAGTGAAGAAACCCAAGGTTGAACCCAAACCCGAGACTAAGTGCTTCTGTAATAAGGGGAACAGCCACTGGAGCAGAATTACCCTAGATACTTGGTAGATGAGAAGGCTGGCAAGGTCGATAGAAGTATATTGGATATACATTGTGTTGATGTGTACTTTACTAGTACTCCTAGTAGCACCATGGTATTAGATACCGGTTCGGTTGCTAAGTGTTAGTAAACTCGAAATAAAAGGCTACGGAATAAACGGAGACTAGCTAAAGGTGAGCTGGCGATATGTGTTGGAAGTGTTTCCAGTGTTGATATGATCAAAGCATCGCACGCTCCCTCTACCATCGAGTTTGGTGTTTGCGTTGAGCATAGACATGATTGGATTATGTCTATCGCGATACGGTTATTCATTTAAGGAGAATAATGGTTACTCTGTTTATTTGAATAATACCTTCAATTGGTCTTACACCTGAAATGAATGGTTTATTGAATCTCGATCGTAGTGATACACATGTTCATGCCAAAAGATAGTAATGATAGTACCACCTACTTGTGGCACTGCCACTTAAGTCATATCGGTATAAAACGCATGAAGAAGCTCCATGTTGATGGATCTTTGGACTCACTCATTTTTGAAATTGAGTTGCGAACCATGTTTAGTTGGTAGATGCATGAAGAAACTCTATACAGATGGATCGTTTGACTCACTTGATTTTGAATCACTTGAGACATGCAAATCATACCACATGGGCAAGATGACTGAAAGCCTCGTTTTCAGTAAAATGGAACTAGAAAGCAACTTGTTGGAAGTAATACATTTTGATGTGTGCAGTCCAATGAGTGCTGAGGCATGTAGTGGATATCGTTATGTTCTTACTTCACAGATGATTTGAGTAGATGTTGAGTATATTTACTTGATGAATCACGAGTCTGAATTATTGAAAGGTTCAAGTAATTCAGGGTGAAGTTGAAAGATCGTCGTGACAAGAGGATAGAAGATGTATGATATGATCATAGAGATCAATATCTGAATTACGAGTTTGGCACAGAATTAAGACATTGTGGAAATTGTTTCACAACTAATACAGCCTGGAACACCATAGTGTGATGGTGTGTCCGAACATCATAACTGCACCCTATTGGATATGATGCATACCATGATGTCTCTTATCGAATTACCACGATAGTTTATGGGTTAGGCATTAGAAGACAACCACATTCACTTTAAATAGGGCACCACGTAATTCCGATGAGATGACACCATATGAACTATGGTTTAGAGAAACCTAAGCTGTCATTTCTTAAAAGTTTGGGGCTGCGACGCTTATGTGAAAAAGTTTCAGGCTGATAAGCTCGAACCCAAAGCGGATAAATGCATCTTCATAGGACACCCAAAACAGTTGGGTATACCTCCTGTCTCAGATCCGAAAGCAATAAGGGATTGTTTCTAGAATCGGGTCCTTTCTCGAGGAAAAGTTTCTCTCGAAAGAATTGAGTGGGAGGATGGTGGAGACTTGATGAGGTTATTGAACCGTCTCTTCAACTAGTGTGTGGCAGGGCACAGGAAGTTGTTCCTGTGGCACCTACACCAATTGAAGTGGAAGCTTATGATAGTGATCATGAAACTTCAGATCAAGTCACTACCAAACCTCGTGGGATGACAAGGATGCGTACTACTTCAGAGTGGTACGTAATCCTGTCTTGGAAGTCATGTTGCTAGACAACAATGAACCTACGAGCTATGGAGAAGCGATGGTGGGCGGATTCCGATAAATGGCTCGAGGCCATAAAATCCGAGAGAGGATCCATGTATGAAAACAAAGTGTAGACTTTGGCAGAACAGGCTCGATGGTCGTAAGGCTGTTGAGTACAGATGGATTTTAAAAGGAAGACGGACAATGATGGTAAATGTCACCATTAAGAAAGCTCGACTTGTCGTTAAGATGTTTTCCGATAAGTTCAAGGAGTTGACTACGATGAGACTTTCTCACTCGTAGCGATGCTAAGAGTCTATTGGAATTATATTAGCAATTACTGCATTATTTATGAAATTTTGCAGATAGGATATCAAAACATTGTTTCCTCGACGATTTTTGAGGAAAGGTTGTATGTGATACAACCGGAAGGTTTTGTTAATCCTGAAAGATGCTAATAAGTATGCAAAGCTCCAGCAATCCTTCTAAGGACTGGAGTAAGCATCTCGGAGTTGGAATGTATGCTTTGATAAGATGATCAAAGTTTTGGGTGTATACAAAGTTTATGAGAAACTTGTATTTCCAAAGAAGTGAGTGGGAGCACTATAGAATTTCTGATGAATATATGTTGTTGACATGTTGTTAATCAGAAATGACGTAGAATTTCTGGAAAGCATATAGGGTCATCTGAAAGGTGTTTTTCAATGGAAAACCTGGATTGAGCTACTTGAACATTAAGCATCAAGATCTATGAGGATAGATCAAAAAACGCTTAATGGTACTTTCAAATGAGCACATACCTTGACATGATCTTGAAGGTGTTCAAGATGGATCAGTCAAAGAAGGAGTTCTTGCCTGAGTTGTAAGGTATGAAGTTAAGACTTAAAGCTTGACCACGGCAGAAGAAAGAGGAAGGACGAAGGTCGTCCCCTATGCTTTTGTATAGTAGAACAGTTATTTGGAATAGCTCCAAATGTAGTGTAGTAGTTGCATCTACAAGATGACATAGAAATTTGTGAAGTACATACAGATCTGAAAGATTCAGACCCGTTGACTATAACATCTCTCACAAGCATAACATGTCAAACCCAGAACTCATCGAGTGTTAATCACATGGTAATGTGAACTAGATTATTGACTCTAGTAAACTCTTTGGGTGTTAGTCACATGGGGATGTGACCTTGAGTGTTAGTCACATAGCGATGTGAACTGGATTATTGACTCTAGTGCAAGTGGGAGACTGTTGGAAATATGCCCTAGAGGCAATAATAAATTGATTATTATTATATTTCCTTGTTCATGATAATCGTTTATTATCCATGCTATAATTGTATTGATAGGAAACTCAGATACATGTGTGGATACATAGACAACACCATGTCCCTAGTAAGCCTCTAGTTGACTAGCTCGTTGATCAATAGATGGTTACGGTTTCCTGACCATGGACATTGGATGTCATTGATAACGGGATCACATCATTAGGAGAATGATGTGATGGACAAAGACCCAATCCTAAGCCTAGCACAAGATCATGTAGTTCGTATGCTAAAGCTTTTCTAATGTCAAGTATCATTTCCTTAGACCATGAGATTGTGCAACTCCCGGATACCGTAGGAGTGCTTTGGGTGTGCCAAACGTCACAACGTAACTGGGTGGCTATAAAGGTACACTACAGGTATCTCCGAAAGTGTCTGTTGGGTTGGCACGAATCGAGACTGGGATTTGTCACTCCGTGTAACGGAGAGGTATCTCTGGGCCCACTCGGTAGGACATCATCATAATGTGCACAATGTGACACAAGGAGTTGATCACGGTATGATGTGTTACGGAACGAGTAAAGAGACTTGCCGGTAACGAGATTGAACAAGGTATCGGGATACCGACGATCGAATCTCGGGCAAGTATCGTACCGCTAGACAAAGGGAATTGTATACGGGATTGATTAAGTCCTTGACATCGTGGTTCATCCGATGAGATCATCGTGGAACATGTGGGAGCCAACATGGGTATCCAGATCCCGCTGTTGGTTATTGACCGGAGAGTCATCTCAGTCATGTCTGCATGTCTCCCGAACCCGTAGGGTCTACACACTTAAGGTTCGGTGACGCTAGGGTTATAGAGATATTAGTATGCGGTAACCCGAAAGTTGTTCGGAGTCCCGGATGAGATCCCGGACGTCACGAGGAGTTCCGGAATGGTCCGGAGGTAAAGAATTATATATAGGAAGTGCTATTTCGGCCATCGGGACAAGTTTCGGGGTCACCGGTATTGTACCGGGACCACCGGAAGGGTCCCGGGGGTCCACCGGGTGGGGCCACCTGCCCCGGGGGGGCACATGGGCTGTAGGGGGTGCGCCTTGGCCTATATGGGCCAAGGGCACCAGCCCCAAGAGGCCCATGCGCCAAGAGAAGAGGGAAAGGAAGAGTCCTAAAGGGGGAAGGCACCTCCGAGGTGCCTTGGGGAGGAGGGACTCCTCCCCTTGGCCGCACCCTTCCTTGGAGGAAGGGCCAAGGCTGCGCCCCCCTCTCCCTTGGCCCTATATATAGTGGGGGGAAGGGAGGGCAGCAAACCTAAGCCCTGGCGCCTCCCTCTCCCTCCCATGACACATCTCCTCCTCCGCAGCGCTTGGCGAAGCCCTGTTGGAAATCCCGCTACTTCCACCACCACGCCGTCGTGCTGCTGGATCTCCATCAACCTCTCCTCCCCCCTTGCTGGATCAAGAAGGAGGAGACGTCGCTGCTCCGTACGTGTGTTGAACGCGGAGGTGCCGTCCGTTCGGCGCTAGGATCATCGGTGATTTGGATCACGACGAGTACGACTCCATCAACCCCGTTCTCTTGAACGCTTCCGCGCGCGATCTACAAGGGTATGTAGATCCACTCCTCCCTCGTTGCTAGATGACTCCATAGATTGATCTTGGTGACACGTAGGAAAATTTTGAATTATTGCTACGTTCCCCAACACTCTTCCCACGCTTGGCCGCCGCCCCAACCCTAGATGGGATCTAGGGGGGCCGGCCCCCTCTCTCCCCACCTATAAATAGTGGAGGGGTGGGAGGGCGGCCACACCCTTGAACCTGGCGCAGCCCCTCCCCTCCAATACCTCTCCTCCTCCGCGTGAGCTTGGCGAAGCCCTGCCGGAGAACTGCCACTCCATCACCACCACGCCGTCGTGCTGCTATTGGACTCTCTTCCTCAGCCTCTCCTTCCTCCTTGCTGGATCAAGGCGTGGGAGACGTCTCCGTTCTGTATGTGTGTTGAACGCGGAGGTGCCGTCCGTTTGGCGCTAGGATCATCGGTGATTTGGATCACGACGAGTATGACTCCATCAACCCCGTTCACTTGAACGCTTCCGCTTAGCGATATACGAGGGTATGTAGATGCACTCTCCTTCCCCTCGTTGCTAGATTACTCCATAAATTGATCTTGGTGATGCACTCTCCTTCCCCTAGGGGCTGGTGATCGTAGTAGAAATTTAAAATTTTCTACGCATCACCAAGATCAATCTATGGAGTAATCTAGCAACGAGGGGAAGGAGAGTGCATCTACATACCCTTGTATATCACTAAGCGGAAGCGTTCAAGTGAATGGGGTTGATGGACTCGTACTCGTCGTGATCCAAATCACCGATGATCCTAGCGCCGAACGGACGGCACCTCCGCGTTCAACACACGTACGGAACGGAGACGTCTCCCACGCCTTGATCCAGCAAGGAGGAGGGAGAGGTTGAGGAAGAGAGTCCAACAGCAGCACGATGGCATGGTGGTGATGGAGTGGCAGTTCTCCGGCAGGGCTTCGCCAAGCTCACGCGGAGGAGGAGAGGTATTGGAGGGGAGGGGCTGCGCCAGGTTCAAGGGTGTGGCCACCCTCCCACCCCTCCACTATTTATAGGTGGGGAGAGAAGGGACCAGCCCCCTTTAGATCCCATCTAGGGTTGGGGGCGGTGGCCAAGGGGGGGAGGAGTGCCTCCCAAGTCAAGTGGAGGCCCTCCCCCTTAGGGTTTCCCCTCTCCCATGCGCATGGGCCTTGGGGGGGCTGGTGCCCTTGGCACATTAAGGTTAGGGCGCCCCCCTACAGCCCATGCTGCTGTATTGGACGTGGTGGAACATTTTCCGGACCTCCGGACCCCTCTGGAATCCTCCGGAACCTTCCGGAAGCTTCCCGGTACAATACCGGAAAAAACCGAACTTTTCCCGGAACCCGAACAACAACTTTCCATATATAAATCTTTACCTCCGGACCATTCCGGAACTCCTCTTGACTTCTGGGATCTCATCCGGGACTCCGAACAACATTCGGTAATCACATACAAGTCTTCCTAATAACCCTAGCGTCATCGAACCTTAAGTGTGTAGACCCTACGGGTTCGGGAACCATGCAGACATGACCGAGACAACTCTCCGGCCAATAACCAACAGCGGGATCTAGATACCCATGTTGGCTCCCACATGTTCCACGATGATCTCATCGGATGAACCACGATGTCGAGGATTCAATCAATCCCGTATTCAATTCCCTTTGTCCAGCGGTATTGTACTTGCCTGAGATTCGATCGTCGGTATCCCGATACCTTGTTCAATCTTGTTACCGGCAAGTCTCTTTACTCGTTCCATAACACATCATCCCGTGATCAACTCCTTGGTCACATTGTGCACATTATGATGATGTCCTACCGAGTGGGCCCAGAGATACCTCTCCGTTACACGGAGTGACAAATCCCAGTCTTGATTCGTGCCAACCCAACAGACACTTTCGGAGATACCTGTAGTGAACCTTTATAGCCACCCAGTTACGTTGTGACGTTTGGCACACCCAAAGCACTCCTACGGTATCCGGGAGTTGCACAATCTCATGGTCTAAGGAAATGATACTTGACATTAGAAAAGTTTTAGCATACGAACTACATGATCTTTGTGCTAGGCTTGGGATTGGGTCTTGTCCATTACATCATTCTCCTAATGATGTGATCCCATTATCAACGTCATCCAATGTCCATGGTCAGGAAACCGTAACCATCTATTGATCAATGAGCTAGTCAACTAGAGGCTTACTAGGGACATGGTGTTGTCTATGTATCCACACATGTATCTGAGTTTCCTATCAATACAATTCTAGCATGGATAGTAAATGATTATCATGAACAAGGAAATATAATAATAACCAATTTATTATTGCCTCTAGGGCATATTTCCAACAAATACATGTGTGAATATATAGACCATAACATGTCCCTAGTGAGCCTCTAGTTAACTAGCTCGTTGATCAACAGATAGTCATGGTTTCCTGACTATGGACATTGGATGTCATTGATAACGGGATCACATCATTAGGAGAATGATGTGATGGACAAGACCCAATCCTAAGCATAGCACAAGATCGTGTTGTTCGTTTGCTAGAGCTTTTCCAATGTCAAGTATCATTTCCTTAGACCATGAGATCATGTAACTCCCGGATGACGTAGGAGTGATTTGGGTGTACCAAACGTCACAACGTAATTGGGTGACTATAAAGGTATACTACAGGTATCCCCGAAAGTATCTGTTGGGTTGACACAGATCGAGACTGGAATTTGTCACTCCGTATGACAAAGAGGTATCTCTAGGCCCACTCGGTAATGCATCATCATAATGAGCTCAATGTGACCAAGTGTTTGGTCATGGGATCATGCATTACGGTATGAGTAAAGTGACTTGCCGGTAACGAGATTGAACGAGGTATTGGGATACTGACGATCGAATCTCGGGCAAGTAACGTACTGATTGACAAAGGGAATTGAATACGAGATTGATTGAATCCTCGACATCGTGGTTCATCCGATGAGATCATCGTGGAACATGTGGGAGCCAACATGGGTATCCATATCCCGTTGTTGGTTATTGAACGGAGAGTCGTCTCGGTCATGTCTGCGTGTCTCCCGAACCCGTAGGGTCTACACACTTAAAGTTCGGTGACGCTAGGGTTGTAGAGATATTAGTATGCGGTAACCCGAAAGTTGTTCGGAGTCCCTGTTGGAAATATGCCCTAGAGGCAATAATAAAATGGTTATTATTATATTTCTTTGTTCATGATAATTGTCTATTGTTCATGCTATAATTGTGTTATCCGGAAATCGTAATACATGTGTGAATACATAGACCACAACACGTCCCTAGTGAGCCTCTAGTTGACTAGCTCGTTGATCAAAAGATAGTCATGGTTTCCTGACTATGGACATTGGATGTCATTGATAACGGGATCACATCATTAGGAGAATGATGTGATGGACAAGACCCAATCCTAAGCATAGCTCAAAGATCGTGTAGTTCGTTTGCTCTAGCTTTTCCGAATGTCAAGTATCATTTCCTTAGACCATGAGATTGTGCAATTCCCGTATACCGTAGGAGTGCCTTGGGTGTGCCAAACGTCACAACGTAACTGGGTGACTATAAAGGTACACTACAGGTATCTCCGAAAGTGTCTGTTGGGTTGGCACGAATCGAGACTGGGATTTGTCACTCCGTATGACGGAGAGGTATCTCTGGGCCCACTCGGTAATGCATCATCATAATGAGCTCAATGTGACCAAGTGGTTGATGACGGGATCATGCATTACAGCACGAGTAAAGTGACTTGCCGGTAACGAGATTTAACGAGGTATTGGGATACCGACGATCGAGTCTCGGGCAAGTAACGTACCGATTGACAAAGGGAATTGTATACGGATTGATTGATTCCTCGACATCGTGGTTCATCCGATGAGATCATCGTGGAGCATGTGGGAGCCAACATGGGTATCCAGATCCCGCTGTTGGTTATTGACCGGAGAGGCGTCTCGGTCATGTCTGCATGTCTCCCGAACACGTAGGGTCTACACACTTAAGGTTCGATGACGCTAGGGTTGTAGAGATATTAGTATGCAGTAACCGGAAAGTTGTTCGGAGTCCTGGATCAGATCCCGGACGTCACGTGGAGTTCCGAAATGGTCCGGAGGTAAAGATTTATATACAGGAAGTCCAGTTTCAGCCATCGGGAAGGTTTCGGGGGTCGCCGGTATTGTACCGGGACCACCGGAAGGGTCCCGGGGGTCCACCGGGTGGGGCCACCTATCCCGGAGGGCCCCATGGGCTGAATTGGGAGGGGAACCAGCCCCTAGTGGGCTGGTGCGCCCCCCCTTGGGCCTCCCCTGCGCCTAGGGTTGGGAAACCCTAGGGGTGGGGGCGCCCCCCACTTGGCTTGGGGGGGAAGCCACCCCTTGGCCGCCGCCCCCTTGGGGATTCATCTCCTAGGGCCGGCGCCCCCCAAGGCCCCTATATAAAGAGGAGGGAGGGCAGCCGCACCCTTTGCTCTTGGCGCCTCCCTCTCCCTCCGTAACACCTCTGCTCCCTGCTTGCGCTTGGCGAAGCCCTGCCGGTATCCTGCTGCATCCACCACCACGCCGTCGTGCTGCTGGATCTTCATCAACCTCTCCTTCCCCCTTGCTGGATCAAGTTGGAGGAGACGTCTTCCCAACCGTACGTGTGTTGAACGCGGAGGTGCCGTCCGTTTGGCACTAGGTCATCGGTGATTTGGATCACGTCGAGTACGACTCCATCAACCCCGTTCTCTTGAACGCTTCCGCGCGCGATCTACAAGGGTATGTAGATGCACTCCTCTCTCCCTCGTTGCTAGATGACTCCATAGATTGATCTTGGTGATGCGTAGAAAATTTTAAAATTCTGCTACGTTACCCAACAGTCCCGGATGAGATCCCGGACGTCACGAGGAGTTCCGGAATGGTCCGTAGGTGAAGATTTATATATAGAAAATCCAGTTTCGGCCATCGGGAAAGTTTCGGGGGTAATCGGTATTGTACCGGGACCACCGGAAGGGTCCCGGGGGTCCATCGGGTGGGGCCACCTATCCCGGAGGGCCCCATGGGCTGAAGTGGGAGGGGAACCAGCCCCTGGTGGGCTGGTGCGCCCCCCATGGGCCTCCCCCTGCGCCTAGGGTTGGAAAACGTAGGGGTGGGGGACGCCCCACCTAACTTGGGGGGCAAGTCCCTGTCGGGGAACGTAGCATAAATTCAAAATTTTCCTACGTGTCACCGAGATCTATCTATGGAGTCATCTAGCAACGAGGGAGGAGTGGATCTACATACCCTTGTAGATCGCGCGCGGAAGCGTTCAAGAGAACGGGGTTGATGGAGTCGTACTCGTCGTGATTCAAATCACCGATGATCCTAGCGCCGAACGGACGGCACCTCCGCGTTCAACACACGTACGGAGCAGCAACGTCTCCTCTTTCTTGATCTAGCAAGGGGGAGGAGAGGTTGATGGAGATCCAGCAGCACGACGGCGTGGTGGTGGAAGTAGCGGGATTCCAACAGGGCTTCGCCAAGCGCTGCGGGAGGAGGGAGGTGTGTCATGGGAGGGAGAGGGAGGCGCAAGGGCTTAGGTATGGTTGCCCTCCCTTCCCCCCACTATATATAGGGCCAAGGGAGAGGGGGAGGGCGCAGCCTTGCCCCTTCCTCCAAGGAAGGGTGCGGCCAAGGGGGGGAGGAGTCCATCCTCCCCAAGTCACCTCGGAGGTGCCTTCCCCCTTTAGGACTCTCCCTTTCCCTCTTCTCTTGGCGTATGGACCTCTTGGGGCTGGTTCCCTTGGCCCATATAGGCCAAGGCGCACCCCCTACAGCCCATGTGGCCCCCCGGGGCAGGTGGCCCCACCCGGTGGACCCCCGGGACCCTTCCGGTGGTCCCGGTACAATACCGGTGACCCCGAAACTTGTCCCGATGGCCGAAATAGCACTTCCTATATATAATTCTTTACCTCCAGACCATTCCGGAACTCCTCGTGACGTCCGGGATCTCATCCGGGACTCCGAACAACTTTCGGGTTACCGCATACTAATATCTCTATAACCCTAGCGTCACCGAACCTTAAGTGTGTAGACCCTACGGGTTCGGGAGACATGCAGACATGACCGAGATGACTCTCCGGTCAATAACCAACAGCGGGATCTGGATACCCATGTTGTCTCCCACATGTTCCACGATGATCTCATCGGATGAACCACGATGTCAAGGACTTAATCAATCCCGTATACAATTCCCTTTGTCTAGCGGTACGATACTTGCCCGAGATTCGATCGTCGGTATCCCGATACCTTGTTCAATCTCGTTACCGGCAAGTCTCTTTACTCGTTCCGTAACACATCATCCCGTGATCAACTCCTTGGTCACATTGTGCACATTATGATGATGTCCTACCGAGTGGGCCCAGAGATACCTCTCCGTTACACGGAGTGACAAATCCCAGTCTCGATTCGTGCCAACCCAACAGACACTTTCGGAGATACCTGTAGTGTACCTTTATAGCCACCCAGTTACGTTGTGACGTTTGGCACACCCAAAGCACTCCTACGGTATCCGGGAGTTGCACAATCTCATGGTCTAAGGAAATGATACTTGACATTAGAAAAGCTTTAGCATACGAACTACATGATCTTGTGCTAGGCTTAGGATTGGGTCGTCCATCACATCATTCTCCTAATGATGTGATCCCGTTATCAATGACATCCAATGTCCATGTTCAGGAAACCGTAACCATCTATTGATCAACGAGCTAGTCAACTAGAGGCTTACTAGGGACATGGTGTTGTCTATGTATCCACACATGTATCTGAGTTTCCTATCAATACAATTCTAGCATGGATAATAAATGATTATCATGAACAAGGAAATATAATAATAATTAATTTATTATTGCCCCTAGGGCATATTTCCAACAGTCTCCCACTTGCACTAGAGTCAATAATCCAGTTCACATCGATATGTGATTAACACTCAAGGTCACATCCCCATGTGACTAACACCCAAAGAGTTTACTAGAGTCAATAATCTAGTTCACATTACCATGTGATTAACACTCGATGAGTTCCGGGTTTGATCATGTTATGCTTGTGAGAGATGTTATAGTCAACGGGTCTGAATCTTTCAGATCCGTATGTACTTCGCAAATCTCCTATGTCATCTTGTAGATGCAGCTACTACGCTATATTTGGAGCCATTTCAAATAACTGTTCTACATGGAGCTATTCTAAATTGTTGCTCCATTATACGTATCCGATATCTCTACTCAGAGCTATCCGGATAGGTGTTAAGCTTGCATCGGCGTAACCCTTTACGACGAACTCTTTTACCACCTCCATAATCGAGAAAATTCCTTAGTCCACCAGTTACTAAGGATAACTTTGACCGCTGTCCTGTGATCCAATCTTAGATCACTCTTGTACCCCTTGACTGACTCATGGCAAGGCACATTTCAGGTGCGGTACACAGCGTAGCATACTGTAGAGCCTATGACAAAAGCATAGGGGACGACCTTCGTCCTTCCTCTTTCTTCTGCCGTGGTCGAGCTTTAAGTCTTAACTTCATACCTTACAACTCAGGCAAGAACTCCTTCTTTGACTGATCCATCTTGAACACCTTCAAGATCATGTCAAGGTATGTGCTCATTTGAAAGTACCATTAAGCGTTTTGATCTATCCTTATAGATCTTGATGCTCAATGTTCAAGTAGCTTAATCCAGGCTTTCCATTGAAAAACACTTTCCAAATAACCCTATATGCTTTCCAGAAATTCTACGTCATTTCTGATCAACAATATGTCAACATATATTTATCAGAAATTCTATAGTGCTCCCACTCACTTCTTTGGAAATACAAGTTTCTCATAAACTTTGTATACACCCAAAATCTTTGATCATCTCATCAAAGCATACATTCCAACTCCGAGATGCTTACTCCAGTCCTCAAAAGGATTGCTGGAGCTTTGCATATTTATTAGCATCTTTCAGGATTGACAAAACCTTCCGGTTGTATCACATACAACCTTTCCTCAAGAAAATCGTCGAGGAAACAATGGTTTTTGACATCCTATCTGCAAGATTTCATAAATAATGTAGTAATCACTAATATAATTCCAACAGACTCTTAGCATCGCTACGAGTGAGAAAGTCTCACCGTAGTCAACTCCTTGAACTTGTCGGGAAACTTCTTAACGACAAGTCGAGCTTTCTTAATGGTGACATTTACCATCATTGTCCGTCTTCCTTTTAAAATCCATCTGCACTAAACAGCCTTACAACCATCGAGCTGTTCTGCCAAAGTCTACACTTTGTTTTCATACATGGATCCTCTCTCGGATTTTATGGCCTCGAGCCATTTATCGGAATCCAGGCCCACCATCGCTTCTCCATAGCTCGCAGGTTCATTGTTGTCTAGCAACATGACTTCCAAGACAGGATTACGTACCATTCTAAAGTAGTACGCATCCTTGTCATCCCACGAGGTTTGGTAGTGACTTGATCTTGAAGTTTCATGATCACTATCATAAGCTTCCACTTCAATTGGTGTAGGTGCCACAGGAACAACTTCCTGTGCCCTGCCACACACTAGTTGAAGAGACGGTTCAATAACCTCATCAAGTCTCCACCATCCTCCCACTCAATTCTTTCGAGAGAAACTTTTCCTCGAGAAAGGACCCGATTCTAGAAACAATCCCTTATTGCTTTCGGATCTGAGACAGGAGGTATACCCAACTGTTTTGGGTGTCCTATGAAGATGCATTTATTCGCTTTGGGTTCGAGCTTATCAGCCTGAAACTTTTTCACATAAGCGTCGCAGCCCCAAACTTTTAAGAAATGACAGCTTAGGTTTCCCTAAACCATAGTTCATATGGTGTCATCTCATCGGAATTACATGGTGCCCTATTTAAAGTGAATGTGGTTGTCTTTAATGCCTAACCCATAAACTATCGTGGTAGTTCGATAAGAGACATCATGGTATGCATCATATCCAATAGGGTGCAGTTATGATGTTCGGACACACCATCACACTATGGTGTTCCAGGCTGTATTAGTTGTGAAACGATTTCCACAATGTCTTAATTCTGTGCCAAACTCGTAATTCAGATATTCATCTCTATGATCATATCATAGATATGTTATCCTCTTGTCACGACGATCTTTCAACTTCACCCTGAAATTACTTGAACCTTTCAATAATTCAGACTCGTGATTCATCAAGTAAATATACTCAACATCTACTCAAATCATCTGTGAAGTAAGAACATAACGATGTCCACTACACGCCTTAGCACTCATTGGACTGCACACATCAAAATGTATTACTTCCAACAAGTTGCTTTCTATTTCCATTATACTGCAAACGAGGCTTTCGGTCATCTTGCCCATGTGGTATGATTTGAATGTCTCAAGTGATTCAAAATCAAGTGAGTCAAAACGATCCATCTGTATAGAGTTTCTTCATGCATATCTACCAACAAACATGGTTCGCATGTCTCAATCCTTTCAAAAATGAGTGAGTCCAAAGATCCATCAACATGGAGCTTCTTCATGCGTTTTATACCGATATGACTTAAGTGGCAGTGCCACAAGTAGGTGGTACTATCATTACTATCTTATATCTTTTGGCATGAACATGTGCATCACTATGATCGAGATTCAATGAACCATTCATTTCAGGTGCAAGACCATTGAAGGTATTATTCAAATAAACAGAGTAACCGTTATTCTCCTTAAATGAATAACCGTATTGCGATAGACATAATCCAATCATGTCTATGCTCAACGCAAACCCCAATCTCGATGGTAGAGGGAGCGTGCGATGCTTGATCATATCAACATTGGAAACACTTCCAACACATATCGTCAGCTCACCTTTAGCTAGTCTCCGTTTATTCCGTAGCTTTTATTTCGAGTTACTAACACTTAGCAACCGAACCGGTATCTAATACCCTGGTGCTACTAGGAGTACTAGTAAAGTACACTTCAACACAATATATATCCAATATACTTCTATCGACCTTGCCAGCCTTCTCATCTACCAAGTATCTAGGGTAATTCTGCTCCAGTGGCTGTTCCCCTTATTACAGAGCACTTAGTCTCGGGTTTGGGTTCAACCTTGGGTTTCTTCACTAGAGCAGCAGCTGAATTGCCGTTTCATGAAGTATCCCTTCGTGCCCTTGCCCTTCTTGAAACTAGTGGTTTCACCAACCATCAACAATTGATGCTCCTTCTTGATTTCTACTTTTGTGGTGTCAAACATCGCGAGTATCTCAAGGATCATCATATATGTCCCTGATATATTATAGTTCATCACGAAGCTCAAGCAGCTTGGTGGTAATGACTTCGGAGAACCATCACTATTTCATCTGGGAGATCAACTCCCACTCGATTCAAGCGATTATTGTACTCAGACAATCTGAGCACAAATTCAACAATTGAGATTTTCTCCCTTAGTTTGCAGGCTAAGAAAATCGTCGGAGGTCTTATACCTCTTGACGTGGGCACGAGCCTGAAATCCCAATTTCAGCCCTCGAAACATCTCATATGTTTCGTGACGTTTCAAAACGTCTTCGGTGCCTTAACTCTAAACCGTTTAACTGAACTATCACGTAGTTATCAAAATGTGTATGTCAGATGTTCGCAACATCCACAGACAACGTTCGAGGTTCAGCACACTGAGCGGTGCATTAAGGACATAAGCCTTCTATGAAGCAATGAGGACAATCCTCAGTTTACGGACCTAGTCCGCATAATTGCTACTATCAACACTCAACTAAATTTTCTCTAGGAACATATCTAAACAGTAGAACTGAAGCGCGAGCTACGACATAATTTGCGAAGACCTTTTGACTATGTTCAGGATAATTAAGTTCATCTTATGAACTCCCACTCAGATAGACATCCCTCTAGTCATCTAAGTGATTACATGATCCGAGTCAACTAGGCTGTGTCCGATCATCACGTGAGACGGACTAGTCAACATCGGTGAACATCTTCATGTTGATCGTATCTACCATATGACTCATGCTCGACCTTTCGGTCTCTTGTGTTCCGAGGCCATGTCTGTACATGCTAGGCTCGTCAAGTCAACCTAAGTGTTTCGCGTGTGTAAATCTGTCTTACACCCGTCGTATGTGAACGTTAGAATCTAACACCCGATCATCACGTGGTGCTTCGAAACAACGAACTATCGCAACGGTGCACAATTAGGGGGAACACTTTCTTGAAATTATTATGAGGGATCATCTTATTTACTACCGTCGTTCTAAGTAAACAAGATGCATAAACATGATAAACATCACATGCAATCAAATAGTGACATGATATGGCCATCATCACTTTGCTCCTCTTGATCTCCATCTTCGGGGCTCCATGATCATCATCGTCACCGGCATAACACCATGATCTCCATCATCATGATCTCCATCATCGTGTCACCATGAAGTTGCCTCGCCAACTATTACTTCTACTACTACAGCTAACGGTTAGCAATAAAGTAAAGTAATTACATGACGTTTATGTTGACACGCAGGTCATAAATAAATTAAGACAACTCCTATGGCTCCTGCCGGTTGTCATACTCATCGACATGCAAGTCGTGATTCCTATTACAAGAACATGATCAATCTCATACATCACATATATCATTCATCACATCCTTTTGGCCATATCACATCACATAGCATACCCTGCAAAAACAAGTTAGACGTCCTCTAATTGTTGTTTGCATGTTTTACGTGGCTGCTATGGGTTTCTAGCAAGAACGTTTCTTACCTACGCAAAAACCACAACGTGATATGCCAATTGCTATTTACCCTTCATAAGGACCCTTTTCATCGAATCCGATCCGACTAAAGTGGGAGAGACAGACACCCGCTAGCCACCTTATGCAACTAGTGCATGGGCCGCTTCATCCCACAATGCCACCTAATCAAGATAAGACTAGTAACGGCAAGCATATTGAACAAAATCAACGCCCACAACTACTTTGTGTTCTACTCGTGCATAGAAACTACGCATAGACCTAGCTCATGATGCCACTGTCGGGGAACGTAGCATAAATTCAAAATTTTCCTACGTGTCACCGAGATCTATCTATGGAGTCATCTAGCAACGAGGGAGGAGTGGATCTACATGCCCTTGTAGATCGCACGCGGAAGCGTTCAAGAGAACGGGGTTGATGGAGTCGTACTCGTCGTGATTCAAATCACCGATGATCCTAGCGCCGTACGGACGGCACCTCCGCGTTCAACACACGTACGGAGCAGCGACGTCTCCTCTTTATTGATCCAGCAAGGGGGAGGAGAGGTTGATGGAGATCCAGCAGCACGACGGTGTGGTGGTGGAAGTAGCGGGATTCCAACAGGGCTTCGCCAAGCGCTGCGGGAGGAGGGAGGTGTGTCATGGGAGGGAGAGGGAGGCGCAAGGGCTTAGGTATGGTGCTGCCCTCCCTTCCCCCCACTATATATAGGGCCAAGGGAGAGGGGGGGGCGCAGCCTTGGCCCTTCCTCCAAGGAAGGGTGCGGCCAGGGGAGGAGTCCCTCCTCCCCAAGGCACCTCGGAGGTGCCTTCCCCCTTTAGGACTCTTCCTTTCCCTCTTCTCTTGGCGCATGGGCCTCTTGGGGCTGGTGCCCTTGGCCCATATAGGCCAAGGCGCACCCCCTACAGCCCATGTGGCCCCCCGGGGCAGGTGGCCCCACCCGGTGGACCCCCGGGACCCTTCCGGTGGTCCCGGTACAATACCGGTGACCCCGAAACTTGTCCCGATGGCCGAAATAGCACTTCCTATATATAATTCTTTACCTCCGAGATTCCGGAACTCGTGACGTCATCCGGGACTCCGAACAACTTGGGTTACCGCTATATATCTCTAACCCAGCCACCGACCGTTACCCCCCCACCACCCCCCCCCCCCCCCCCCCCCACCCCCCCCCCCCCCCCCCCCCCCCCCCCCCCCCCCCCCCCCCCCCCCCCCCCCCCCCCCCCCCCCCCCCCCCCCCCCCCCCCCCCCCCCCCCCCCCCCCCCCCCCCCCCCCCCCCCCCCCCCCCCCCCCCCCCCCCCCCCCCCCCCCCCCCCCCCCCCCCCCCCCCCCCCCCCCCCCCCCCCCCCCCCCCCCCCCCCCCCCCCCCCCCCCCCCCCCCCCCCCCCCCCCCCCCCCCCCCCCCCCCCCCCCCCCCCCCCCCCCCCCCCCCCCCCCCCCCCCCCCCCCCCCCTCCACCCACTACCCGTCCCCCAGGGCAAGCTGACCGAATTGCTCCGGTTCCAATAACCACGCGGGATGTTGGATACCCTGTTCCCGATGATCTCATCGGATGAAACCAGATGTCCAAGGACTTAATCAATCCTCTTATTCCTGGTCTAGCGGGTACAAGTACGTTGCCTCGGAGATGGCTTATCGTCCTGGTCTAGCCCCGCTACCTTGTTCTCAATCTCTCGTTACCGCGTCCTCGTTCCGTAACACATCTCCGTGAATCTAGACCCTCATTATAGGTGATCTGGCAGTTATGATGATGTCTTACCGAGTGAGACTTCAACGGGGCCCAGAGTACTCATCTCGTTTACCGGCTATAATCCGGTAGTCTCATTCATGCAGTGTCTCTATACGACACTTTCGGAATACCTGTTAGGCTGTACTTTAATAGTCTACCAGCTACCTTGTTGTGTGCTCACTATGTCTATCTCATCAGCACTATTCCTAACGGTATACCAGAAGAGTTGACAACATACCAAATTCTAAGGAAATGATACTACATTGAAATGTCATCTCTATCTAATCATCTCATAGTTGAAGGGTACTAAAAACAGCGATACTACAGAATCTGAGTATAAAAGTAACCAAGAGGCAAGTGAGGGCTCTGGAACACTCTCTCCCATTGCGAGTTGCTTTGGTTCGAGAGTGAGATGCTCTGATGTCGCGTCTGTTATGATGGTTGAAATCTCTTTTTCACTGGAGTGTGAGAAATATTGGCATAAAGTTCAGCTGTAGGCTAGAGATACATCGGACGATATTGTGTCTGATGGCCTATAGGATTTTGAGTCTGTCCATCACCTTCTCCTCTAATGAGTGTGATCCCGTTATCTCAGTCGCACATCTCGAGTGTCCTAATCTTCTCTGGAGAATCGATAAGACTCTTCATCCTGGTCAGGAAACCGACCATCTATTGTATCACGAGCTAGTCAACTAGAGGCTTACTAGGGACATGGTGTTGTCTATGTATCCACACATGTATCTGAGTTTCCTATCAATACAATTCTAGCATGGATAATAAACGATTATCATGAACAAGGAAATATAATAATAACCATCTATAGTTGGTGTGGAAAATAATAGACGCTCGATTTCAAATCTTGAAATAGGCTTTCGACTAGCTTTCTATGTAAAGCCCAAACAGCAGAACCAATGCAAAATGGCGTGGAATTTTTTTGAAACACCCCATGTATTAATTAATAAAGAATATTATTACAATCATTCATTACATCATATGCCACAGGCAGGGCAGAACAATATTAACAAGAATCCCATCAGACCTAGTACTAAAACTAAACTTAATAATCTCATGTGCCGCCCCATTAGCAAGCCGATTAATTTTGGAAATTTTAAAATGTTGGATCATCTTGAAGATACTCAGGGCTACTTTCTTTAGATCAACAAGAGGAGACCTACCAGGCTTCTCATTTGCAAGGAGAGAGTGAACAAAAGCACAACCAGTCTCCAAAAGTAATAGAATGTGAAGGGTAATACCGATATAAAGGTCTGAGAGGCAGGCATGGAGCTCAGCTTCATTCATGCTAGTACACCGACCAATAAAATCCCATGAGGGAATAATAACTTCATCAGACGAATTTCTAGCAACCACCCCACACTCGCGGAATTAATATTCTCCACAAAACTAGCATCGACATTGATCTTGGTATAACTGTGGGAAGGTTTCCACACCAGTTTATCTTTTAATGGCCCATAATCTGCTATAATACCTCTCACTCTTCCCTTACCTTTGTTACTATAATCCACCTCAATAGTATCCTGACATCATGTGAAAGAGAACCAATAATTGCCCACGTAATTTGCAGAGACAGGCAGACAACAATGGATTCCTTACCTTTGGCCTTGTTAATTTATCCCATGCCAACCATTGTGTTTTCCTTCCGTCTTCCTCATCTCCCCACCAAAAGTTGCTAATGGTCTGGGATAAGTCTTCACAAAACGAAGCCAGAAATTTGAAAATTCCCATAGCATACATGGGTAGAACCTGAACGACTGTTTTGCCTCCTTTGGTTTAGAGGAATTTTATAGGAATTCTAGAGGATAGGATTTTTATAGAATTTTTTCCTTTAGAACCCTTTGGTTCATAGGAATGGATTCCTATTCCTACATAGGATTGGTTCCTATCCTCCACATTTCATAGGAAAATAAAAAAAGAGCCTAGACTCAATGGAAAAATTCCTTTGATGTCAACCAAATGACATCTTGTTTCCTATTCCTACTCATAGGATTTGAGATACATGTCATCTCATTTCCTACAAGATTCCTATTCCTATGATAATCCTATCCTATGAACCAAAAGAGGCTAAGTCTTCCAACTTTCATTCTTCCCTCTAATACCGGAAGTCCAAGATATCTATCCTCGAACCACTTCGCCGTAATTTTTAAAATAACAGTAGTAGCAACTTGATTCTCTAAACTGCATTTTCTTCCCAAACATCATGGAACACTTGTCAAGACTTAATAATTGCCCAGTCCCCTTCTTCTACGATGTTATAATATTTTTAGTAGCTAATGCTTGATCTGGAGCCCTTGAAAAATAATAGACCGCCATCTCCGATTAACAAGTGAGAAATACCAGAAGATTATCTGTTCAACGGAATCCCTGAAGGGCCCCCCTTGGCACAAGTATCATTAAACAACAAAGAAAGCGCCTCGACTACAAATAGGAACAATTGTGGAGATAAAAGATCTCATTGTCTTAGCCCCTGAGTAGGTAAAAACGGCCCCAACAACTAACCATTAAAGCGCACCGCAAATTTCACCGATGTGACACACGTCATAACCCAGTTAATCCAACGTGGCGCAAAACCCAAAGCCCCCCATCATACATTGCAAGAAATGCCAATCTACACGATCATAGGATTTAGCTTGATCTAACTTATAAGCACAAAATTCCCCTCTAAAGTCTTTAAATGTTCTTAGCAAATGCATACACTCAAAAGCTCTGAGAGCATTATCAGTAATTAACCTTCCCGAAGTAAACACACTTTGAGTTGGGATATCATACCATCAAGGAGTGTCGCAGTTTGTTAACAAAACACCTAAAAATAGTCTTGTATAGATAACATTGCACAAACTGGCCGGTGAGGTTTTTTTTGTCAAACAAGCATGTTAAAGGAAAAGCAACAACAAAGCGAGTAGCACGAACACTACCAACTCAATCCTAGAAGACACCACACTGAACAAGAATCAACCTAGACTATCAATCAGGGACGGAACCATTCCACCTTTGGAAGCAATCAGTCACACTTGTACCGAATACACCAAGTCATCTCCAGAGAGGGCATGTGTTGAGGAGCATCGATTCTGCGAGGAGACAACGAGAACCGAGAAAGGGGACACATGTATAAGATAAAAGTCCACCGAGACCACTTCATGCCAGAGCAGAGGACGCCACATGCAATGATCAAAACATGCACAAGAGTCGTTGTCCTGTTGCAACCAAAATGGACCGATGCGCCATGACGACACCCCCCAAGAGGGTGACAATGCCATGATCTGCCGCCATGTCCGAAAAGACGCGACTACGGTTAAGCCCATATTAGAGAAGGATACGTGTGTGAGGGGACCCACAACTCGCGCCCTGCCAAGAGGGAAGCGACACTTGGTGGCATCACCGTCGCTGGCACAGAGCTTCCGCTCGGCACCTCACTCGTGTCACCCGTGGTACCCAGGTTGCCGACCCAACCCCGAGCGGAGGGCCATCGCCGCCATCTCGAGGCCTCCAGATCCAAACAAGGGAGCCGCCACCATTGAAGGCACGACGATGGCAGGATCATCCGCCACCCCTCCTCTCGCTACGAGGACTCATTCGCTTTTTTTAGGGAGGATTTCTACATGATTTCCACTCATGTTTTTTTTTCAATGGGTAGCATTCGTCTTACAGTCATAGAGATATTATATATTTTTTAAAAAAAATTGCACATATGGAGCTGAATCCTTAATAAAATTCTTAACATTAGACGAGATCCCCTAGAAAATGCATAAAGATTGCAGTTTGAGGTATGTCCGAATCTTTTGCTTTTTATAGTTGTCTAATAACTAATTTGAAAGTTCTGCGAACCGAATGAGTCATGTCCTCGTGTGGCGAGGAGGATAGCCAGGCCCGTGCACGCCATGCCAACCAAGCAGAAAAAAGCTGGACGGATCAGCGCTAGCGACAAGGCGCGCCACCAAACAGCCAACGAGGCACACTGTCAGCAGCCCACTTCCCCGTCTTCCAAACCCAATCCCATCCCATCTCGTCCGGTCGTCCCCATCCGATCCGGCGGACCGCAACAGATTTAACAGCCAGCCAGCCAGCCGCCAATGCCCCCACCCGTGATGGCGCGCGCAGCACCCATCCCCAGCTGCCGCAGCGCCGGGGCCGCCGCATCTCCCCCCTCATCCTCTCCTCGCGCGCGTTATACCCGCGCGTCCTCTCCCTCTTCCCGCCCACCGCTCCTCGCCTCTCCGCCCCTCCGCCTCCTCCCCGATCCCAAACCCACTCCTCGTCGGTGCGTGCATTTCATTGATCCTCCCGTTCTTGTTCTTGTTCTTGTTTTCCCGGTCGTCGGTGTTGCGTTCGCCTTGTTAGCTGACTTTGTTGGTCTGTGTGTAGGTGTTCGTTTAGGATTCTTGCGGCGGTCAAGGGGGCGGCGTTGTCCGGCCGGCGGAGCGCGAGGGAGGAGAAGGAGGAGGAGATGACGATCGAGTCGTCCGTCAGGCTCGCCGGCGGGGAGCTGACGGTCCGCGGGCGCACGGTGCTGTCCGGCGTGCCGGACGCGGTGTCGGCGTCGCCCGCGGCGGCCCGGGGCCCCGTCGACGGCGTCTTCCTCGGCGCCGACCTCGCCGACCCGGCCTCCCGCCACGTCGTCTCCCTCGGCCACATGAGGTGCGTCCGCCCGCCCGTCCGCCTGATGCGATCTCGGAGGAGGAATACGCGGTTCTGTGCGTTTGTTCGGTGAAGTCTCGATCGGCATTGATCTGATTTGGTTTTGGGTTGGTGTGGGCGTGTGCAGGGGCGTGCGGTTCATGGCGTGCTTCCGGTTCAAGATGTGGTGGATGGCGCAGAGGATGGGGGACAAGGGCGGCGACGTCCCGCACGAGACGCAGTTCCTGCTGGTGGAGTCCAGGGGCCCCGGCGCCGGCGAGGAGGAGGAGGACGAGGCGTCGTACGTCGTGTTCCTCCCGCTCGTGGAGGGCGCGTTCCGGGCCAGCCTCCAGGGCGGCGGCGCGGGCGGCGACGAGCTCCAGCTCTGCGTCGAGAGCGGCGACGCCGGCACGCGCGCCAGTTCCTTCGACCGCGCGCTCTTCGTGGGCGCCGCGGAGTCCGACCCTTTCGCCGCCATCGCCGGCGCCGTCGCGGCCGTCAGGTCCTGCCTCGGGACCTTCCGCCCGCGCGCCGAGAAGAAGCTCCCCGCGATCGTTGACTACTTCGGGTGGTGCACGTGGGACGCCTTCTACCAGGACGTCACCCAGGAGGGCGTCGAGGCCGGGCTCCAGAGCCTCGCCGCCGGTGGTGCGCCGCCCAAGTTCGTCATCATCGACGACGGCTGGCAGTCGGTCGGCACCGACAAACCGAGCCCTGACATGGACTCCCCCGGCGAGGCCGGCAACGGCAAGCCGCCGCCCCTTCCCCGTCTAACCGGCATCAAGGAGAACAGCAAGTTCCAGAGCGGCGAGGATCCGGCCACCGTCACGGGCATCGAGACGCTGGTGCGCGCGGCGAAGGAGAAGTACGGGCTCAAGTACGTGTACGTCTGGCACGCCATCACCGGCTATTGGGGCGGCGTGCGGCCGGGCGCCGCCGGGATGGAGGCCTACCGCTCCAGCATGCAGTTCCCCAAGATCTCGCCGGGCGTGGCGGAGAACGAGCCCAACATGAAGACCGACGTGCTCACCCTGCAGGGGCTCGGCCTCGTGCACCCGCAGGCCGTGCACCGCTTCTACGACGAGCTCCACGCGTACCTCGCCGCCGCCGGCGTCGACGGCGTCAAGGTGGACGTGCAGTGCGTCCTCGAGACGCTCGGCGCCGGCCACGGCGGCCGCGTGCAGCTCACCAAGGAGTACCACCGCGCGCTCGACGCCTCCGTCGCCAAGAACTTCCCGGACAACGGCATCATCGCCTGCATGAGCCACAACACCGACGCCCTCTACTGGTAAGACACAACTCAATCCCTCCATCAAAATCTTCAACATTTTCTCCCTGAAATTCATCACCATGACACCATTTCTGCCAAATCTCCGCGCAGCTCGAAGCAGACGGCGGTGGTGAGAGCGTCGGACGATTTCTTCCCGAGGGAGGCGGTGTCGCACACGATCCACATCGCGGCGGTGGCGTACAACAGCGTGTTCCTCGGCGAGTTCATGCTCCCGGACTGGGACATGTTCCACTCCCTCCACCCGGCCGGCGACTACCACGGCTCGGCGCGCGCCATCAGCGGCGGGCCCGTCTACGTCAGCGACGCGCCGGGGAGGCACGACTTCGAGCTGCTGAGGAAGATGGTGCTGCCGGACGGCACCGTGCTGCGCGCGCGGCTGCCGGGCCGGCCGACCAGGGACTGCCTGTTCGCGGACCCGGCGCGCGACGGCGCCACCCTGCTCAAGATCTGGAACATGAACAGGTTCACGGGCGTGCTCGGCGTGTACAACTGCCAGGGCGCGGCGTGGAGCTCCGCGGAGAAGAAGAACGTGTTCCACCAGGAGGCCGGCGCCGGCGCGCTGACCTGCGGCGTCCGGGGCCGCGACGTCCACCTCATCGCCGAGGCGGCCACGGACGGCGGCGCCGGGTGGGGCGGCGACTGCGCCGTGTACCGCCACGGCGCCGGTGACCTCGTGGTCCTCCCCGACGGCGCGGCGCTGCCCGTGTCCCTCAGGGTCCTGGAGCACGACGTGCTCACCGTGTCGCCGATCAAGGTCTGCACCACCTGGTCCAATCTGATCGATACTTGTGGACGGTACAGTTGCCTTCTGTATATGTGGACTGATGAAATGATCACCGTGGACTGCAGGATTTGGCGGCCGGGTTCAGGTTCGCGCCGGTGGGCCTCGTGGACATGTTCAACGGCGGCGCGGCGGTGGAAGGCCTGACTTACAGCCTCCTCGCCGACGGCGAGGAGGCGGTCGGGCTGGTGAGCATGGAAGTGCGAGGGCGCGGGAGGTTCGGCGCCTACTCGTCGGTCCGGCCGAGGAGTTGCACGCTGGGTTCTTCTCCGGTGGAGTTCTCCTACGACGCCTCCTCCGGCATGGTGATCCTCGAGCTGGAGTCCATGCCATTGCCCAAGGAAAGGGTTCACAGGATCGCCATTGAGCTGTAGGATTTTTAGCTCCCCTGCTCTGCAGTCCATGGATAGTGTATGCTTTCTTGATTATTATTGAATTGAAGGAATGGAGAAATATACGGTCACATTGATCATCTGCCGCTGCTATTTGCCCCAACTCTGAACTGAGCAAGTGGCCTCCAGTGTTGTGGGCACCTGCCTACCTGGTTCTCTGACGATCTTTTCGATCCGGACACCTACCTACGGGCAATGGGATGCGCGCACAGATTTCTCCTCTGTTTGTGTGGCGCTTTGGCAGATCTGAATCTGAAGCACGTTCCTACGCTGCGGAATGGCTGTCCGCGTCAGTTTGGTCCACCTTATGAAGATCCACGGCTTGATAATTTTTCTCACGAGCGGGCGCATCTCATCAACATAACCCAGAAGATGACCGTGCCAGTGATCCATCCTCATGCTTCTTTGGAAGATTTGGGATGCTGGGAACGCGAAAGCATTTCGCCATATCTGACACTCGCTTCGCCACCTCTATATGACCTATGGGCCCAGTTCTTTCCAGCTTTTGATTCTCTAGAGTTAGATCCTGGGAAACTGCACACAGAATCTACGGTCCAGTTCTTTTCTGAGATCATAGTATGAGTTGTGTGCTGCAATGTTTATAATGTCCCTGGGTTGAAATCTGGTGTCGAATTGTTAATGCTTGGTTGTTCCGAACAGTTTCTTGCTGAATATGAGAATTAAAAAGATTTAGGAATATCCTCTAGCACCATTCACCATTGACAGCAGCAAATAATTGGGGCATATTAGCAGCATTCACCATTCATAGTAGCAAAAAAATTGAGACATACTAGGAAATTCACCATTCACATTGAGAGAAGTCCTTATTTGGCCATTTCTTTAAATTTGCTTCCCTTTTTGGCCTAAAGTTTTGTTCTCTTCCAATTTTGACACTCAAACTTTATTTTGATCCATATGTGACACTTCAGCCATTTTTGGCCAATAACGGTATTAAGTCTAAGCTCAAAAGACTGTTTTACCCCTAGTGTAGTATGTGACGAGATTCTTTACATGCAAACAAAGAGATAATGCGGTATATTTTGTTGTGGTTGAATAAATAAACAAAAAAATTACTATGGATTAATCTATACCTAATCAACCCGCCGTCCATATTTAAGTCAGCCGAAACGTTTTTTAGTTTTAACAGAAAACCCCTTGACGTTTTCGTTAATCAATCTACAGTTTATGTAAAATAAAATTATTCATATCTTTTAAACCGTAACTTAGATTTTAACATGTTATATATGAAACTTGATTAGAAAAATATGTAGAATCTAAATATGAAGTTATTTTAGCTGTTAAATATTTCTAAAATATAATTTTGGTGCAAACTTAATATATAGTGTATGTTCTGTTTTTTTTGTACCGTCGGTGATTCGAATTGCAAATAAACATCTACTAAAACCAGAGTGAGAGAAAAAAACATCAAGAACCATGCATACACAACTATGAAAAACCTTGCGGAAAAACAACAACATACTTTTATCTTATTCCAAGCGAGTGTGCGCACGTGCGCGCGCGCAAAAGAGAGAGACATTAAGACTAACTACATTCAAACGTGTTTTCATTGTGTGAGCACAGAGGTCACTGTCGGCAACACAAATGTGATGCCATGTGAAACTAAAAGACGTGGGCCTATTAATGTCTTGAGTCATGGTTATTGGGTTAAGAGTGTGTGTTATTTTCTTTCCCGTTGCAATGCACAGGCTTTTTTTGAGCGAGTGTGTGAGTATAGAGGAAATACAAATGTGATGCCATGTGAAACTAAAAGACGCGGGTCTATTAAGATCTTGAGTCATGGTTATTGGGTTAAGAATGTGTGTTATTTTCTTTCCCGTTGCAACACACGGTTTTTTTCTAGTAATAATAAAGGGGCTATTGCTTCTGGCGGTACATCACGGAAATTGCCAGCAAAGTTGCAAAATATTACACACAGGGGATTGCCACCTATAAGTTTCTTTAGGGGTTTGCCACCTATTAGTTTTTTTTAGCAAATGCCACCTATAAGTGATAAACAACATTTCAGACAGGGGAATTCCACACATGGGCCGGCCCATGCAGTAGGGACTTCCTATCCTGCGCGTTGGGAGAATACGGAGAGCGCCTGTTTGGGCCGGCCCATGTCCGGCAGCCTATTTTTTAAATTTCGTTTTTCTTTTTTTAGTATAAAAAATTTGGGACTTCAAAAAAGTTTAGAAAAAAATAAAAAAACGAGAATCATAAAATATTTGTGGATTCAAAAAATGTTCACAGTTTTGTAAAAATAATGTTTGCTTATTCAGAAAATGTTTGAAAATAAATGTTCAGGAAATAAAAAAATATTCATAATTTAAAAAAAGTTAGTGTATTAATTTTTTTAGTGAAATTGAACAAAATTTCACCAATTCAAAAATTGTTCCACCAATTTTCAAAAAAGTGTTCGTCGATTCTAGAAATGTTCGGCGATTCAAAAAAATATTTATTTTCCATAATTTTAAAAAATAGCAAATATTATAAAATGTTCATGAAATTCAAGAAATGTTCTTGATTTTAGAAAATGTTCGATTTTTTAAAAGTGTTCATGAATTTGAATTTTTTCCATGATTTCAAATATGTGCACGAGTTAAAAAAAATGTTCACGATTTCACGAAATTGATAGTGACAGTGTATTTCGGTGATGCAGCAAGATGTGGTCATGGCCATTGAAGATTATGATTTTTTTTTCTCTGTTGCAACGCACCGGCCCTTTTGTTAGTAATAATAATATGATGAGTGGAACAATGAAGAACCCATTCAGCCTCTAATGTAGCATATAAATTTGCACAAATTAATCTTACGGGTGATAAATTAGACCGCGACATGTCAATGGGTCAAGGTCGGTAAGGTGTGTTCTTGCCTCAATTGCTGCAGACTCTCAGGCCATTGCGTTAAGCCAAGAGCATCGAGTCGTTCCAGTAATGATCGAGTCACCTGTTGGAATTAAACCCGGCGTCCTGTGTCCTGCACGTATATAAGGGCCCGTACGATGGTGCTATCTTACGAGTGCCATGTAGGATAAATGCTGATGTGGAGGAGAGAGAAATCATAAGAAAAGTCTTGTCTTTTCTTATGTAAGAGATGATCTCTTAGCATCATGTTTTTAGAAATAACTAGTTATCGAAGATAAGACTAAGAAGATGTTTTTTTTTGTCATTGTACTTGCCCTAGTATTGTTGTTGTACTCAAAAGCTTTTAGTCCTTGGTCCTTGACACGGATAGACACACCTGCAGTCGGCGGCGGCCGGTAGACGGCGAGGAAAAAGAAATGCCTGAAGAAGCTGAGGCGCACACGCACGTACGCGTCTTGGCAGCACCCGCGCGCGTACGGTTTGCTTAGCCATGCCGCACACGCCTTCTCCTCTTGCGCACTAAGCATCCCACAAGAAACTTCCAGCACAACGCGCGAAGGATGACAAAGCTAATTTGATGCCGCTCCAAGTTTTTGCGCGCGAACGATCAGCTCGACGACGACAAGAACGATCCAGCGGCAAGAGATTGCACCGCTGGGCGAACGGCCACCGCGTTCTTTTTCGCCTACATATACCCAGAACCAGCCCCGCTAGAACCGCTCCTCCCGCACGTCAACGTCTTCGTCTCTTTGATATATCCCGGAAGGAATCCGCCGTCGTTTCGTCAGTGCGGTTACCGTCGGACACCGTCTTCCTCAACACCCACGGACCTTCTCACCCCCCTCTCCGCCATGGCCGACTACAACCGCTACGGCCACGGCCACGACCAAGGATACGGCCAGGGCTACGGCTACGCGCCGTCGGCGCCTCCCGCGCCCACCTCCTCGCCGTACGGCAACGGCCAAGGATACAGCCAGGGCTACGCGGCCTCGGCGCCTCCCGCGCCCACGCCTTCCTCCTCCTCCTCGCCGTACGGCTACGGCTACGGCCAAGGAGGCTACCCGCCGCCGATGGGGGGTTTCGGGGGAGCCGTGGCGTTCCCGCCGGGGACGCATCCGGACGTGGAGCGCGCGTTCCGGGCCGTCGACCGCGACGGCAGCGGCAGCATCGACGAGGGGGAGCTGCAGGCCGCGCTGTCCGACGCGCACCACCGCTTCAGCATCCGCACCGTCCGCCTCCTCATCTTCCTCTTCAGCAACGCCCAGCTCGCCTCCTCCCCGCGCTCCCGGATGGGTAAGCAGAGCACACGCCTATGCAGCTATGCTCCATCAAACATCCACGACAAAATCTGCATCACTTTCGGCACTGTTTCAGTAAAAGAACAAGTACTGATTTCTTGCTGCCTCCGAACGATGTTTGTTGCAGGGCCAACGGAGTTCGTGACGCTATGGAACTGCCTCGGGCAATGGCGGGTGAGTGCTACTATCAATTTGCTTGCCATCGTTTAACTTTGAATGGTGAAAGTATGTACGATCGTGAAACAGAGTGTGCACATTCTGTTTCTGTTGCTCTCTGTTTGCTCTCTGCATATCTTCACATTGCTTGCAGTTCGACCACCAAATTATAAATAAATATCATCGACCTTGTCTTCGTTGCATAGAAATCTTCTGAATACTGCAAGTGTACTTTTTTTTTATCAAATGAGAGTGGAGACCCTGTTTCTCTGCAAGAAACAGCTGTTTATCCAATCATGTTATGAACTTATGATGCTCTCATGGAATTATTGTCCATCTAATACTGCAACTTAATCTGTCATGAGGGAAGTCAAATCAAAATGAAAAATAAAATAATATTTGTCAACCTCTGTCGATGATCTGCTATTTTTCCCCATCCATCTATCATCAACATGGGACTTATTTCTGTTCTTCATGGTGCTATCTAGGTCGTTTTCGACAGATACGATAGGGACCGCAGCGGAAAGATCGATTCCGATGAGTTGAGAGAAGCTCTTCGCAGCCTGGGATACGCGGTGCCGCCTTCGGTCATTGATCTTCTCATAGCAAACTACAACAATGGCGTTTCCCACCGCGGCGCCCTAGACTTCGACAACTTTGTGGAGTAAGCATATGGAGTCCTAACTTTATTTGACATACAAAATAATCTCATATATTCAGCCAATGCTCTAAACATATATATGGAACTAATTAATGTTTTGTTTTGCCTTTCGGTTTCGATCTTGAAGGTGCGGAATGGTTGTGAAGGTACGTCACCGATACCGATCAATCAACCACTTAATCGAAGTTTCAAATGTTTGCTGATAGATTTTTCGCTGCTGTGTTGTTCTGTGTAGGGTCTGACTGAAAAATTCAAGGAGAATGACACGCGCTACACCGGCTCGGCAGCTCTTACATATGACGGCTTCTTGTCAATGGTCATCCCCTTCATTGTACCTTAGTTAGTCAAAGCAGTACATGTACGACCTGAGCTTTAAGTTTGTGGGATTTATTACAGTTCCGTTAATTTGGAGTGTTTTGATGTTTCATAGCTGTGTAAATGAGAAAAAGGATGTCACTAGATCTCAGTCGACTCAGAGTCTAGTGACACAACATGTAAAAAGAAAGAAAGATCTTTTTTTTGCACGGATCTTCACATATGGTCTCATGAATATAGCATCGACTAAGACTTCGTAAGTCTCGGTCAACTGAGATTTAACAATCCCGTAAGAAAACGTCAAAGGGCTACGGTAATTTTACCCAGCCTTGCTGGGAGAGGGTGGCAAGCAGACGCCATTTAATGATATATGTTGTGAAGAAAAATCAAACGACGACGGTTTTTAAACGAAAAATGCATTCTCTGAACAAACCGTCATGTCGAACTGCCACCCCTTAAAACTAAAATGCCATCCTCCCTACCGAACATTCGGCCGGGGGTCCAAAGGTTAAAAGTTGAAATCGGCCCGCTGATACGCATCGTGTGTCGGTCACCACACAAGGTCCGCATGTGCCCCTACGGGGCCCACATGAAAGCCGATTGCTTTTGTCCAATCATTCATCATGACTGCAATATTCCTCGTCTTTTTAACATATATAGTACAGACGCATATGCTTATACGTACACATATATATTCATCTTTATGAATGAACGCACACACATCCTATCTCTATGAGCATCTTCGAGAGACTGAAGGGGTATTTGATTCCAGGGACTTTTTTGTGTTGGGACTAGAAAAAGTCCCTAGCAAATCAAACAGGATAGGACTTTTTTGGGACTTTGTGCTAAAAGTCCTTAGAAGCACGTCCTGAGAGTCTTTTTCAAAAAGTCTTAGGGACTAGAAAAAAATCCTAGGACTAGAGAACCAAACACCACCTGAATCGACACATTATTTTGAGATTGATGAAGTCATCATATACGCCTTTGTAGTTCACGGGAATGTATTCTCCCAATGCACATCGCCGAAAGTCTCAAATAAATTAAGAAAAATGCAAGCACCAATGTCAAGTCTAAGATTTAAACTCTGATGGGCTCAGATACCACTATCCTCCTAACCATCCAACCACACATTGATTCACCCTCATCTCCTTATTGTTATTCTCCTCTCTCATGTCACTCACCCCATAGCCGCACGCTGCACCGCATGGCACCAGACCACCTGCAATTTCAAGCCACCACTGCTAGCCACAGCAAGGGCCGATGGCCACGGCGGACGCCGTCAGGCTACTCAAGGGGTCCACCATAATTCCTCTAATCCTATAAACCTAGGAGATCTCCACTGACTTACTTATCTTAATATGCAAGCATGTCACCTCATCATACAATTATAAATTGAATAAGGCCCATCTTACCATGCAATTATGCATGGAAAAAGACCCACCACAACATTCAACAATACATGAGAAGTGTTTTCCGTTCAGTTATTCTACTTATATTCAATAAATATTGTTATAACTATACGTAATCAAATAATAATTCATATCTATTTTAAATTTTGGTTCTCATATTATCAATCCAAAATTTTATCAACCAATTTTTTCAGCAATGCGCGGAGCCTCTAGTATAATAAAAATAATACACCAACTCTAAGTTGACGTTGCGTATTTACTTTTTTTCTGAATACGTATAAGTTTTGTGCACTTCTGCATTAATAGTATGGAGCGTTCCAAATTTTTTGTGTCCTTACTAAGAGTTTTTGACTCTCAACATCCGTGGCACTAGTTAATTAGGTAAAAGAGTTTCTAGCATTTGAGAGCAAGACGCGACCAGGAGGCGGCTACTCTTTCTCCCGACCCGCTGCACCATCACAAGTTCCTTTGCCCTCTGCCGGCTGCTATTGTAGCGGCGAGAGGTAGGTGACTCCTAGTTTTGTGTTCTTGGCTCGTGTCTCGTAGGGTGTTTCGAGTTCTTTGCCACATGTGAATTTGGGTTGGCGATGGGAATAATTGTTCTTTCGTTTTTTCCATGTTGATGGTCGTACATGAAGGGGAGATGATAAATCATAGGATGGTGTCGATTGTCGAGCATACAACCTGTCATGATTAATGCTTGTCCACAACAGCGGCATCCTGTGGAGGGAACATCATTTTTGAAATATTTTTCTTCTCAAGTTTTTTTTTCATGAAGCTCAGCACATTACGACACTCGAGGGGAACTTGCGAGGGTTGTGTTCCCCTTCTGTCTATTGGGAGTTGAGATTATTGTTTTTACCTTCCCATACTAGCTTCTATGGGACGACAATCTTTCCAGATCATGGTCTCCTGCGTCGTCTAGTCTACATCGGGACTTCCCGACCGTTGGTTTCAACAAGGTTGCTCCGGTAATGCAGAGGGTCAGAGGCAGCAATGAGCTCTACTCATGGGGCCTGCGGTGTATGTAGAAGGAAGTCGACGTGATTTCTTCAAGGACTTGCGTGCAATGTATATTCTTGTATGGAAGTCCTTTTAAGATTGGTTTTACTTAATATGCCCAGGGTCTTGTATGGAAAAAATATATCATGGTAGGTGGTACTGGAAAAAATCGTGGTAGGTTGTACTAGAAAAATAGCTAATGCATCCATTTCAAATTTGTGTCCCTTTCGCTCCTATACTTAGAGAAACTTCAGCAAATGCACCATATCCTAAGACTCTAATAATATCAGAACTGAAGAGGTAAAATGTGGCATTTTCAAAGTGAGGGTCAAACCTTTGGTAAGATCACAACCTGGAGTCCGCTGTTAGTTTCTGGCTTCTACTGCTTCTAGTGTTATATCTAATAGACGGATCCCGTCATAGAGAGGTAAAAGTCACTTCTTCACATAAAGACCTTCTAACTCTCCACTTTCGTCTTACAATTGTTCATTACCTACGAATAAATCCGATGCTTCTTGATGAAGCTTTGTCAACTGCTCATAGATCTTCCCAGATGCCTCCAACACCTAGTCATGCCCGAGTTGACTTTCCATTCAGTTTTGACTATTGAGCAGTCCTACATTTCATATGAACCCAAAGATAGGATATCCTTGCTACCAACAAACCAAACTCAACCAAATGTTTCAAGAGTCCGGACCACCCCAAACAAAACACCGATGCTTAACAAAACCTAGAGGCCGAGTAAACAAGTGACCAAATCAAATCCTAAGCTATGAGACTAATTGAAACGCTTAGGAAACACACACCATAATAGTATCGTACCAATTTTTTTTTGCTATGTACCACGTATTGAGATGTTTAGATTGTCATACGATAGTCATGGTGGGAAAGGGAGGGTGCTTTGGTTGTGGTGTCCGTGCATGAGTGCGTGGATGTGTGTTCTTAGTAAAGGGAGCACATGCGCCTTTCAGAGGCTGGAGACATGGGAACTTAAATCCTCATGGCGGTGCCGATTGGTTGTGATTTGGCTTTATTTGGCACAATCTAGAGCATTCATGCTCTGTTTTCTCTATCGCCTGCATCTTTAGTGAGAGGGCCATTTGGCATATGAAAACCTCATGGAATATCTTTTTCTAGGTCTTATATTTGTACAATAGTTGATGGAGTATTGCATGGTAGAGGACTAGAGGTGATCCATAGGTGGTCCTCCATGTGTTTTGGCCCCTCACAACTTAAAGCGGGTTGAAGGATACCATACTCATAGCTTTGCACACGTGGTACCCGTTTGAACACATAAACAGCTAATTCAGAAATATTTAAAAACATCATGGACAGTAAAATCTTTTTTAGTTAACTATTGGAAATTATTTCCAAACTTTTTCAAAACTATTAGGGTTCAAGATATTTTCCTTTTGTAAAATTCACTCCCAGAGTGCTCACGCCTAGGCCACCTAATTGAAAACAGAGCCATGTGCATTTACATTTTGTTTGCAAACACACATTAGAATTGTTTACCTTTACACAGTTGCATGGATAATATGCGAGGGTTCCAAAATTTGGTTGTCACTGGTATGATTTTCAAATGCAACACTCATGGCACAAAAAATTAGCACATGCCCATATGGTTGTGTATAACCTTTACATCATGCATTGAGTCTCATGAAAAAACAATTTCCTCTCACCCATAGTCACTCTTTTCAGCATGCTCCGTGTCAATGCTAGAGAACGAATTCATTGAGCTGTAGGATTTTTAGCTCCCCGGCTCTGCAATCCATGGATAGTGTATGTTTTAGGTCATCCACGGTTACGGGTGCCATTAGCACTTTGCTGGCAGGAATTTGCTCAAGTTCTTGTGTTTGAAAAGTACAATTCATCTGATTGGTGATTATTATTCAATTGAAGGGATGGACAAAAAATAGGGATGGAGAAATATAAGGCCGCATTCATCATCTGATCTAATCAATCTGCCGATGCTAGTTGCCCGAACTCTGAACTGAACAAGTCGCCTCCAGTGTGTGTGTGTGTGTGGGTACCTGTGTACCTAGTTCTGTGACAAACCCTGCAATTCAGACACCAAACTACCAGCCATGGGACGCGCACAGATTTTGCCTTTTATTTGTGTGGTGCTTTGCCATATGGTCCAGATCTGAAGAATGGTTGTCTGCGTCAGTTTTGTCCATATGAAGATCCACGGCTTGGTAAGCTACCCGAGGACGAGGCGTATCAGCACACATAAATCCAGAGATGACCGTGCCAGTGAGGAGGGAGAAGTACTACATGAAGAGATTAATCCGTTTAATATGTGTTTCTTTTGATTACTCTCTATTTATACTTGTGACCATAGCAGCTTTCCTTTGGGTTTAAGAAATTTTGCCTCATTTGATCCTAGTTGTGAGTGACATGTCACATATTTCACTTTACTTGCGTATTAATTTACCAACTGCAAAGCTAGAGGACTTGTTTGGATACTGTGGCAAGCGTGCAACTCAGGCGTGAATCGTCATATTTCACCTAATTCTCAAATTATCCCAAATAGGTGTGGCTATCCACATTATGTTATTCCCATGCCAGTGCCATGTTGGATATGCTACCAGTCTGCCATGTCGTCCTGACATGGCGGCGCTTCTCAGTTTGCGGACAATGATAAATTAGGGAAAAGTAATAAGTCATTTCCTTTTAGAGAAAACTATCAGGTCATTTGTGGATTTTTTTATATTATCCTTTTCAACCAATGAACAATTGGGATATAAAGTCTGTCTAAAGAGGCCAGTTCACTTTAGTGATAACTAAACACGTCATGTTACTGATGGATGAAAACAATCTTATGACCTATGAGAAAACCACCATATATCACATTTTTGGCAAATTTTAACATGGTCCCTCTTACCTCTTTTTTTTACATGTGAGGTAAGAAGGTAAGAGTCAATCAAGCCATTCATTGATGAGATCAACGGCTAAGATCTATTTTATACTCTTACCTCTCATGTGAAAAGAGGGGGTAAGAGGGACCATGTTAAAACTGCTCCACATTTTTAGATACTTATACGGATGTGTGGCAAGTGGAAGGAAATTTCAGAGCCAGTTCTAATCGAAACAAATGGAAATATAATATTGGATGCACAATCATACCAACCCAGAATGCATTTCAAAGATCAATACAATAGCTGAAACGAGGCATCACATTATCCTACGACCTGGATTCAACAGCACAACGATTTTTTTTTCTTTTTGAAACGGATGTACAACGAAAATGAACTGAACTACCAAAATATCTGCCAACTTATAAGCCAAGACATTGTATCCACGCTAAACTGTAACCTGATTGCAGAGACCGTCACACAACATAGCGAGATGGTGGCTCCATTGTTCTCTACAATGAAGGAGCAACCATTTTCTGAGGAAGTACATATAGTCTACATGTGCCCCAGCAACCTACGTGTTGCCATAAAAACTATCAATTGGAAGCTTACGTCTGATAAGTGCTGAGACATAAAAATAGGGCATCGAAATGTTACTAATATGTAATGTTGACATGTTAGTACCCAAACTGCGATAAAAGTTCTTAGTGGATTATTAACTCATGTAACTAGTATTCTGAAACTGTTGATTTAAAGGTAAAATCCAATTTGTATGGAACATGTCCTGTAAAGGAGAGAAACAGTAAAGATGAAAGAACTCATGCTTGACAAATTATTCGGAATCACCAGTATGTTGAGGTACCTTAGAGGCTTAGAGCCTTCCGAAAAAACTTGGAACAGCTCGCCTTGGGAAGAACTCATGCTTGACAAGGCTTTCTTTAAAACAATATCCAGTAATGCTCAAACCCCGCGACTCGGATTCCAGTCCAAATTCTTGTATCAACTTGCCCGTGTTGTCACAATGGAACATGTGATATTCGAACATATTGTAGACCAGCACATCTCCCTTGGGGGACAAAACCAAATGTTTTGTATTTGGGAGGTCACACAAGCTCGCCACCGGGAATGTAATATGGTACTTTAATGACCAGACCTCCCTCTCGTAGTCCTCCAAGACCCAGGTTTTGAGGGCTATTTTCCTGTCGGCAAATTACCCAAGCCAATCGAACCTTCTATGTGGCACATTTGATTTGAGTGCAGAATGTGGTAACATCAGCCGGGCGTCGCATGAACTTGAATGACTCGACCATCGTGTCAAAAACGACTATGACGGGGTTACGATAGTAAATGCGGTCAGGTTCCCAGTGAAGGCATCGTCTGCGGAACAGGGTGGGTGCTCAGGAGCCATTCCGTGCGTGCCGGCCGACGACGTAGCTTCCTCGATGGCAGGGGTATGTGAAGGAACTCCGACGCACCTCGGCGAGCCCCTCTGCTGCACCATAAGGATGTAGTAGGCAGCTGAGTTGATTTGGTACGGCTGTTTCTTCTCCAAGTATAGCACGCGGTACTCTCCGGACGGGTGGTGCAGGTACAACACCGCGAAGTTTACGTGCTTGGCAGCGGCGAGGACTGGGAGTGGAGCGCACTGACGCGTGGCAGGGTTGCAGATGCTGAAGCTGCCGTCGGACAAGGAGAGCAGGAGGAGCCCGTCGCAAGAGGAGTGCAGCTTGAAATCTTCGCCGTCGTCGAACCCGAGGACGGGCCGTCCACGCTCGAAGATTGGAAGGATGCCATGTACACCGTAGAGGGCGACGAGGGGCAGCGACGGCTGCCGCTGATGGTGGGCGAGGAGGAAATCAGGGGCGGATGTGAGGCCGCGCCAGGAGAGGCAGACCGCGCGGCAGCGCAGGATGTCTTTGGCCGGAAGGCGGACAAATATCTCCCACACCATGATCTCCTCCGGGAGGCCGAGGGGGGGCGACGGCGACACGGTCAAAGAGGGGGGCGGCGGCGACACGGTCAAAGAGGGGGGCGGCGGCGACACGGCGCCTGCGCCTGCGCGTCCGTCTCGGCCTCCTCGGTGCTCCTGCCGTGGCCTCATGCTTGGGCGCAAAGCTTTCCTCGGCCCCCCAGTGCTCGGCGGCGGATGTAGGGTTTTGGATTGGGAGGGACTTGACAAGTCTCACCCGCGGCCGCGGTCTCCGCTGCACGCCCACTGTCCGCGCCATCGTAAAGCCTTGCCAACCTGAAGCAGCCGCACTCGAGATGACGCCCTCGCACACGGATGCTTCCGCTAGGTTTGGATCCGCCGGCCGGTGCGGACGTGCAGTCAGGCATGTGCCCAGATCAAGATGCGTGTATGATTTCGTAAACTCTGTACCTCTCGGCAGTTTGGTGGAATAATAGTTCGCTTGGTATAGTCCAGCTCCTTTAATTTGCATCGCTTTGCTTTCATCCTTTCATCTAGCAACTGCTGTATGCTATCATATCTCTACTTTCCGCCTCTCCTACAAAACCCAGCACCAGCAGATAAAAGTACATCACACCGAACCAAAAACAGCCGGCTCTAGGTTTTTGATCCGCTTTTGGCTTTTGGTCTCTTGAGCAATGTATTCAGATGGGGAGGGGTTCTCCTCACCCGGTGATTTCTCAAAAAAAAAAAAAAAACGAACTCCCCAAGACAAGTAAAGTACAGTAAACCATCACAGTTAAGGCTAGGATTATACTACATTGCTACCGGTTTTAAGTTTATTTTTACAAAAAGTATGCCTAGGCGGCAGTTTTTGAACGAAAGATTTCTGAACTTGTGTGCGACTCTGCCAGGGACGACATTGCCATTGCATGTACCTCACTACATCCTTCTCTCTCGAAATAGACTTTCGCCCCGCTTTATAAAGAAAAAAGTCCATTTTACCACCCAGAATAAAGTGAGTGGTTCACTTTACCCCCTAATCTATTTTTCGGCTTCCTTTATCCCCCAAACAAATCAAACCGAACAAAACACCCCCCCTGGCTGGTTTACTCCACCCGTTGCTGATGTGGCACTAGTCAACGGCGGTTTTGACCTGGGTGGGGCCCCCTTGTCAGGTTTCTCTCTCTCTCTCTCTCCAGGTGCACCCGCCAGCGAGCAGAGTAGGGTCAGGCGGGGTCTGCAGGAGGCGGTGGAGCGCGGGGTCGAAGCGGTGGTGGCAACCGCCGGCGATGGGTACTCGGGGCAGGCTTGCGCGGCGACGAGATGGTGTGGCCGGCGGGGGTCGGCAGGAGGTGGTGGCGCGCCGACGAGCAGAACAGGGCCAGCCGGGGTTGACAGGAGGCGGTGGCGCACGGGATCGAGGCGGTGGTGGGTACTCGGGGCGGGCTCGGGTGGCGGCGGGATGGCATGGCCGGCGGGGTCGGCGAGGCGGCGGCGACGCGGGGGCGGCGCGATCTGCGGTGGCGCGGGACGGGGCTCCTTTGGCAGGACGCCGGCGCGATGTCGGGGAGAGGGCGGCGGCTCCTGGGCGACGCGGGGAGGGAGGTGGGGCGCGGGTGGCTCGGGCCCGGATCGGCCTGGGGCGAGCTCCTTCGGGGGGCGGCGGGTGTACCTGGAGAGAGAGAGAGACCTGACAAAGGGGCCCCACCCAGGTCAAAACCGCCGTTGACTAGTGCCACATCAACAGCGGGTGAAGAAAAACCAGCCAGGGGGGTGTTTTGTTTGGTTTGGGTTTGTTTGGGGGGAGGGGTAAAGAAGCCAAAAAATAGATCAGGGGTAAAGTGAACCACCCACTTTATTCAAGGTAGTAAAATGGACTTTTTTCCTTTATAAAATAAATCAACGATCCATATAACTAGCATCCAAACCTCATAAGAAGAACGATGGCTGGGCCAACAACACAAACATGCCCAAGAAAACATAAAAAAATAGGAAAAAGCCATCTAGTGTCAGCCACCAAGCAGCGCTGTGACGAAGATAGATGACACGCTGCAGCAAGAAGCGCATCCATCGTGAGGCCAAGACGATCATGGTCACGCTGAGCGGGTGATAGTGTTGTAGAAAAGTAAGGAATTTGAAGGAGTCAAATGCCTTCCTCGAAAAGACCTTCTCAATCCCCATTTTATTACGAGTCGTTCAAAGTGTCCATGCCATCGCCGCAAAGATAAGTCAGAATAAGCGGTGGTATTGCGACTGTTGTGTAGCCTTGTAATGGAGGAAGTCCACGACGTTCAGGGTCTCCCAGTCAGGCTCGAGAGCCTCGTGGACGAACGTCCATAGCACCCTCGCCGCCATACAGAAGAATAAAATATGGGCCCCGTTCTCCGGTACCGCGCGGAGGGGGCACAAGCCATCCCCGGGCCGTGCCGCTTAAGTACCTCTATTCTCAAAGGGAGGCGATTTCATAGTAACTGCCAGACAAAGATCTTAATCTTTAGGGGAACATGACCTCACTGCATCCCTGCCATCTCAGCTTCATGTACAAGCATTTCGTCGTTGACCCCATTGATCTCTTACCTAATTAATTCAAGCCGCTAGAATACTAAGGAAAATAGATAAATACATTGAATTTTGAATACATACCAATAAAGAAAGAAAAGTACTTCGAAAACTCATAAGGAGTTCTTCCTGATGCTTTGTTTTTTAGTCATGAATAGGGCATTTGTTTTCTCTTCTTGTAAAAAATATAAGCAAGCCCAAGTAAGTAATTTTACAAAGTTTATCGAAAAAAGTAATTTTACCAAGGGACTAAGACACGGCCCGGACTCCAACAGGGGCAACGGTGGGGAATCTTGGACAATGCTGGGCGAAAACCCGATCCAGCAATATCGCGTGAGTGAAGAAGGATGCCAAAGTAAGGACAATAAGGCTAGTGTTTCATGCCAGTTGATGTGTTCCTTGTTGGTGAAGTGGTTGTCATAATGCAACAAGCTTTTATCAAGTAATTGATTCCTGGTTGTCATTGACAAGGTCAAACCGGTCCCGATAGGGGAGTGCCGACAACGGCGCGTTGGCGGCTCGTTCTGGCGATAATAATGGGTGTTTGCTGGTCTCGGAATCTCAACCTAACTTTTGTTATGTTTGAAATACTTTGTACTTCCGGTCAACTTTTAGAATAGATCTGCTTCTTTTCATAGAAAAAGTTAACTACAACTTGCAGACTTCCGCTGCAAAAGAAGGAGAAGAAGCTACAATGCTGGCTAGATGCAAAAACAAAAACTACATGCTTATGTTTGGACCAGATCCAATTTGAATCACCCCGTGCCCATCTTAAAACATGCTTTCGTCCCGCTCTATATATAAAGCAACAATCAAACAGAGTACATGGTCGAACGATACAAGATGATGTGATAGCCCTCATACAATGCAGATCCCAAGATAAAAGGGAAACACAAAACAGACGTGACTACACAACCGAAAGAAAATATGGAAAGATCTGATAACAACGCCACACAATGCCCTAAAACACATAAGCTCCACGACAACGCCCTCAGGAGGGTTAACGGCGTGAAGCGTCGCCGCTGCCGAATCCACATGGACAAGGGTTTTCACCCGGAACCTTGACACGGAAAGAAGCATCATGATTACGTCTTTAGGAAAAGAGCGGTGCCCGCGAGCGTCGCTGTCGTCTGGCGAAAGAACGGCGTTTGGAAGGGGTGAGCTTGACCTCAGCCGTGCAACATACCTAGTATAAAGAAAGCATCTCATCTATTTGAAGGCAGGTTGACATGGCCATCAGGAGGCTCGAGGAGATGATTCCTGTTTCTTGAAGCGGCTTAATGAGCTCGATGCCTTCATCACGACGGCAGACTTGCACGACGTGAGCTGAGCTCCAACGAGGCAGTAGGGCTGGTATGCATGGTAATGCAAGGACACGGGAGGTTCAGTGCCTACTCGTCTGTCCGGATGAAAAGTTGCACGCTGGGACTCAGCTCCCGTGGAGTTCTCCTACAATGCCTCCTCCGGCATGGTCATCCTCGAGCTGGAGTCCAAACCTAAGGAAAGTGTTCACAAGACTATAATTTATCTGTAGGACTTCATGACTCTGCATTCTATCTATCTATGCACAGTCATCACGGCATTACTGGGACACCACAAAATCAGTGTTTGTTTCAGTACACCCACTGTTATGAATGTCACTAGAACGTTGGTGGTACATGAGTTTGCTCAGGGTTTGGTGTTTGATACTCGTAAGCTTCATCTGATTTTCGATTCAATTGAAGGGAGGGAGGAGTATACATGCGTCCACATTAAGGATTTGCGAGTTAATTAATTTTGTCGCTGCTAGTTGCATGAACTCTGAACTGAACGAGTGGCCTTCGGTTTACATTTAGCAGTTAGGATTTCTCTAAGGGAGGGGGGAAATGCCCCTGGCCTCTAGATCAGCTGATGCACTCAACCTACTTTTATTGCAAATTAAGTTTGAAAGTCCGAACATCTCACGAGAGAGCACAAAAAGGGAACAATGCTAGAAACAACCAACACATCAAGCTTCAGTAATCTTATTACTAGACCATCATGCATACTCGCTCAATATAATTCACGTGATGTCATCTTCTCTCAGCTTTATACAGAGTCCATAGAAGTAGGTGGAAAACACATAGATTCAGCACTTAGGATGCCACTTGACATTTTAAAGTACAACACTCCTAAATCTTCCTAGATGCCTCCAACACCTAGTTGTGACCCAGTTCCAACTCCAATCAATTTTGAGAAATCTTACATTTGGGAAGAACTCGCCTATATGATAGTCTTATCACTGAGAAACAAAACTCACCCAAATAGATCTAGAGTCGGGGTCACCACAAACAAGACATCGATGCTTATAAAACCTAATAAAAGAAAGGAGAGGCAATCAAACTAGATCCTAAACTATGAGACCAAATGAAATGCTTAACCAACCCACACGGCCACACCACAATAGCATCATATAGAATATCAAATTAGCTATGGGCTAGACTAAATCTCGAGCTATCATGATGTTTAGAAGTTATATGGTGGTGGTACTGGTGGGAGAGGGAGCACCGTGTGCATGTGTGTGTGTTGCAAATGAAGATGGACACATGCGCCTTTTAAAGGCCGGGGCCAACGGGAACTCAATCCTCGTGGCAGTATCACTTGGTGGGTATTTAATTTTACTTGCCCTGTTGTGTCATGTGTGCATAACGTAGTACTATGTCTCTGTACATAATACTACAAAGTTAGTATAAAGTCGAGTCATTTATTTTGAAATGGAGGGAGTATTTATCTGCGACCCTGCCATTATTGAGGGCACCATTGCATTGGGTTGGAGGCTTACTCACTTTGTCCTTTTAATTCTGTGCGTATAATGAGAAGCATAGTAGGAAGGCTCACAGTGTACCAATGGATTCCCATGTCTAGAGGGGCTTTTCTTCTATACAGAGAATGAGATGGAGCTCATGTTTGTACGTAGAATTAAATTGGCAAGCACGCCAAGAACAAATCTAGAACATCCTCCCAATATCATGTTCTCCCTCCCATCATTTTTTTTGAAATGACAAGATTCCTACATTCATTAAGAAGAAATGAGTTGCCCGGTTAATTACGGAAAACTGAGCGAAAACCAGATTTGAAGGAAATATGCCCTAGAGGCAATAGAAAGTTATTATTTATTATCTTATATCATGATAAATGTTTATTATTCATGCTAGAATTGTATTAACCGGAAACCTAGTACATGTGTGAATACATAGACAAACAGAGTGTCACTAGTATGCCTCTACTTGACTAGCTCGTTGAATCAAAGATGGTTAAGTTTCCTAGCCACAGACATGATTTGCCGGCATCGGCGACGTCACTTGACGCCGTTACCCTTCCTGGAGGCGAAGCCGAGGTCCCCCCTATCCACCCCTGAACCCCTCTCGGACGGAAGTCCAAAATTCAGTCTGGATTGGGCGGCGGCGTCCTGCGCGTCGTATCCTCCATGGAGGCGCCGTCTTGTGAGGAACTGCTGTTCGGGGGAGAGATGTTGTGGATGGTGGGCTCCGAGTAGCTCCAGTTGTGGCGATGGTGTGGAGGTTGCCAGGTGGTGCGGCGTTGTATCTACCACGTCATTGACAACGAGTGGTGGCGTCATGGTGCAGCTGCATATCGACGACGGATGCGGCTGGATGGACGAGCGTAGGGTGGTCGAGCTATCTGGCGCCATGGTGGCGTCGACGGCAGGCCTGGCAAGGTCTGTGCGTCAGTACCTGCTCTGAAGATGGATCGGTGGAAGAAGGCAGCGACAACCTCGGTGAGTGCGCTGGACCAGCGTGTGACCCAGTCCCGGTATGTCGCTAGGATGGGGCATCCGGTATTAGATGTTAGGATTTGGTGTGATGTCTGTTTGGTATTAGGCTCGGACATTCAGCACCACTGCATCAAGGGGGTAGGAGTAGCGACAGGTGTTGCCTAGATGGTGGCTTCAGGCTTACTGATGTACTACTTTGTAAGGTCTTTTGTGCTTAATAATTAATAAAGTGGCCGTGTGCATCGTCCAGATGCAGAGGCCGGGGGTGCATCCTCCTTTTCTAAAAAAAGCCATATACATGATTGTCATTTGATTAATGGGATCACATCATTAAAGAATGATGTGATTGACTTGACCCATTCCGTTAGCTTAGCACTTGATCGTTTAGTATGTTGCTATTGCTTTCTTCATGACTTATACATGTTCCTATGACTATGAGATTATGCAACTCCCGTTTACCGGAGGAACACTTTGTGTGCTACCAAACGTCACAACGTAACTGGGTGATTATAAAGGTGCTCTATAGGTGTCTCCGAAGGTACTTGTTGAGTTGGCGTATTTTGAGATTAGGATTTGTCACTCCGATTGTCGGAGAGGTATCTCTGGCCCCTCTCGGTAATGCACATCACTATAAGCCTTGCAAGCAATGGAAGTAATGATTTATTTGCGGGATGATGTATTACAGAACGAGTAAAGAGACTTTCCGGTAATGAGATTGAACTAGGTATTGAGATACCCACGATCGAATCTCGGGGCAAGTAACATACCGATGACAAAGGGAACAACGTATGTTGTTATGCGGTTTGACCGATAAAGATCTTCGTAGAATATGTGGGAGCCAATATGAGCATCCAGGTTCCACTATTGGTTATTGACCGGAGACGTGTCTCGGTCATGTCTACATAGTTCTCGAACCCGTAGGGTCCGCACGCTTAAAGTTCTGTGACGATCGATATTATGAGTTTATGTGATTTGATGTACCGAAGGTAGTTTGGAGTCTCGGATGAGATCGGGGATATGACGAGGAGTCTCAAAATGGTCAAGACGCACAGATCGATATATTGGACGACTATATTCGGACATCGGAAAGGTTCCGAGTGATTCAGGTATTTTTCGGAGTACCGGGGAGTTACAGGAATACGGGAAGAAGTATTGGGCCTCAATGGGCCAAGTGGTGGAAGAGAGAAGGCAGGGTGCGCGCCCCCCCTAGCCCAAACCGAATTGGACTAGGGGGCCGGCCCCCTTTCCTCCTTTTCCTCCCCCTCCTTCCTTCTCCCCTTCCCCCTTCCTTTCCTACTCCTACTAGGAGGAGGACTCCTCCTCCTGGCGCGTCGTAGGAGGGCCGGCCGGCCTCCCCCTTGCTCCTTTATATACGGGGGCAGGGGGCACCCTAAAACACACAAGTTGATCTGTTGATCTCTCCCAGCCGTGTGCGGTGCCCCCCTCCACCATAATCCACCTCGATCATATCGTAGCGGTGCTTAGGCGAAGCCCTGCGTCGGTAGCATCATCATCACCGTCATCATGCCGTCGTGCTGACGAAACTCTCCCATGAAGCTCTGCTGGATCGGAGTTCGTGGGACGTCATCAAGCTGAACGTGTGCTGAACTCGGAGGTGCCGTGCGTTCGGTACTTGGATCGGTCGGATCGTGAAGACGCACGACTACATCAACCACGTTGTGCTAACGCTTCCGCATTCGGTCTACGAGGGTACGTAGACACACTCTCCCCTCTCATTTCTATGCATCACCATGATCCTGTGTGTGCGTAGGATTTTTTTTGAAATTACTATGTTTCCCAACAGTGGCATCCGAGCCAGGTTTATGCGTAGATGTCATATGCACGAGTAGAGCACAAGTGAGTTGTGGGTGATACAAGTCATACTGCTTACCAGCATGTCATACTTTGGTTCGACGGTATTGTTGGATGAAGCGGCCCAGACCGACATTACGCTTACGCAAGCCTGGTTGTACCAACGTGCTTTGCACACAGGTGGCTGGCGGGTGTCAGTTTCTCCAACTTTAGTTGAACCGAGTGTGACTATGCCCGGTCCATGTTGAAGGTTAAAACAACACTAACTTGACGAAATATCATTGTGGTTTTGATGCGTAGGTAAGAACGGTTCTTGCTCAAGCCCGTAGCAGCCACGTAAAATTTGCAACAATAAAGTAGAATACGTCTAACTTGTTTTTGCATGGCATGTTGTGATGTGATGTGGTCAAGACGTGATAAGATATAAATTGTTGTATGAGATGATCATGTTTTGTTAAATTTATCGGCAACTGGCTGAAGCCTTATGGTTGTCTCTTTATTGCATTAGATACAAGCGCCAAATAATTGCTTTACTTTATTGCTATGCGATAGCAATAGTTGCAAGAGCAATAGTTGGTGAGACGACCATGTGACGACACGTTGATAGAGATCAAGATGATGGAGATCATGGTGTCAAGCCGGTGACGATAGAGATCATGACGGTACTTTGGAGATGGAGATCAAAGGCGCAAGATGATCATGGCCATATCATGTCACATATTTTGATTGCATGTGATGTTTATCTTTTATGCATCTTATTTTGTTTAGTTCGACGGTAGATTTATAAGATGATCCCTTACTAAATTTCAACGTAAAAGTGTTCTCCCGGAGTATGCACCGTTGCCAAAGTTCGTCGTGCCGAGACACCACGTGATGATCGGGTGTGATAAGCTCAACATTCATCTACAACGGGTGTAAGACAGTTTTACACACGCAGAAATACTTGGGTTAAACTTGACGAGCGTAGCATATGCAGATATGGCCTCGAAACATTGGAGACCGAAAGGTTGAGCGTGAATCATATAGTAGATATGATCAACATAGTGATGTTCACCATTGAAAACTACTCCATATCACGTGATGGTCGGACATGGTTTAGTTGATTTGGATCACGTGATCATTTAGATGACTAGAGGGATGTCTATCTAAGTGGGAGTTCTTAAGAAATATTATTAATTGAACTTTAATTTATCATGAATTTAATCCTGATAGTATTTGCATAACTATGTTATAGATCAATAGCTCGCGATGTTGCTCCCCGTTTATTTTTGATATGTTCCTAGAGAAAAACTATGTTGAAAAATGTGAGTAGCAATGATGCGGGCTAGCTCCGTAATCTAAGGTTTATCCTCATTGCTGCACAGAAGAATTATGTCCTTGATGCACCGCTAGGTGACAGACCGATTGCAGGAGCAAAAGCAGATGCTATGAACGTTTGACAAAGCTCGGTATGATGACTACTTGATAGTTTAGTGCACCATGCTTTACGGCTTAGAACCAGGACTTCAAAAATGTTTTGAACGCCACGGAGCATATAGGATGTTCCAAGAGTTGAAATTGGTATTTCATACTCATGCCCGTGTTGAGAGGTATGAGACCTCTGACAGTACTTTGCCTACAAGATGGAGGAGAATAGCTCAACCAGTGAGCATGTGCTCAGATTGTTTGAGTACTTCAATTGCTTGAATCAAGTGGGAGTTAATCTTCCAGATAATATAGTAATTGACAAAGTTCTCTAGTCACTACCACCAAGTTACTAGAACTTAGTGATGAACTATAATATGCAAGGGATGACGAAAATAATTCCCAAGCTCTTCGTGATGCTGAAATCGACGAAGGTAGAAATCAAGAAAAGCATCAAGTGTTGATGGTTGACGAGACCACTAGTTTCAAGAAAAGGGCAAAGGGAAGAATGGGAACTTCAAGAAGAACGGCAAGCAAGTTGCTGCTAAAGTGAAGAAGCCCAAGTCTGGACCTAAGCCCGAGACTGAGTGCTTCTACTGCAATGAGACTAGTCACTGGAAGTGGAACTGCCCCAAGTATTAGGCGGATAAGAAGGATGGCAAAGTGAACAAAGTATATTTGATATACATGTTATTGATGTGTACTTTACTAGTGTTTATAGCAACCCCTCAGTATTTGATACTAGTTCAGTTGCTAAGAGTAGTAACTTGAAACGGGAGTTGCAGAATGAACAGAGACTAGTTAAGGGTGAAGTAACGATGTGTGTTGGAAGTAGTTCCAAGAATGATATGATCATCATCACACACTCCCTATACTTTCGGGATTAGTGTTGAACCTAAATAAGTGTTATTTGATGTTTGCGTTGAGCATGAATATGATTTGATCATGTTTATTTCAATACAGTTATTCATTTAAGTTACAGAATAATTGTTATTCTATTTACATGAATAAAACCTTCTATGGTTATACACCCAATGAAAATGGTTTGTTGAATCTCGATCGTAGTGATACACATATTCATAATATTGAAGCCAAAAGATGCAAAATTAATAATGACAGTGCGACTTATTTGTGGCACTGCCGTTTAGGTCATATTGGTGTAAAGCGCATGAAGAAAATCCATGCTGATGGACTTTTGGAATCACTTGATTATGAATCAGTTGATGCTTGCGAACCATGCCCTCATGGGCAAAGATGACTAAGACTCCGTTCTCCAGAACAATGGAGCGAGCAACTGACTTATCGGATATAATACATACTGATGTATGAGGTCCGATGAGTGTTGAGGCACGCGGCGGGTATCGTTATTTTCTGACCTTCACATATGATTTGAGCAGATATGGGTATATCTACTTGAAGAAACATAAGTCTGAAACATTTGAAAAGTTTAAAGAATTTTAGAGTGAAGTGGAAAATCATCGTAACAAGAAAATAAAGTTTCTACGATCTGATCGCAGAGGCGAATATTTGAGTTACGAGTTTGGTCTTCAATTAAAACAATGTGGAATAGTTTCACAAACTCATGCCACCTGGAACACCACAGCGTATTGGTGTGTCCGAACGTCATAATCATACTTTATTTGATATAGTGCAATCTATGATGTCTCTTACCGATTTACCACTATCATTTTGGGGTTATGCATTAGAGACAGCTGCATTCACATTAAAAAGGGCACCATCTAAAACCGTTGAGACGACACCGTATGAACTGTGGTTTAGCAAGAAACCTAAGCTGTCGTTTCTTAAAGTTTGGGATTGCGATGCTTATGTGAAAAAGTTTCATCTTAATAATCTCAAACCCAATTCGGAGAAGTGCGTCTTCATAGAATACCCAAAAGTAACTATTGGGTACACCTTCTATCACAGATCCGAAGGCAAGATATTTGTTGCTGAGAATGGATCCTTTCTAGAGAAGGAGTTTCTCTCGAAAGAAGTGAGTGGGAGGAAAGTAGAAACTTGATGAGGTAACTCTACCTGCTCCCTTATTGGAAGGTAGTTCATCACAGAAATCTGTTTCTATGACTCCTACACCAATTGGTGAGGAAGCTAATGATGATGATCATGTAAATTCAGATCAAGTTACTACTGAACCTCGTAGGTCAACCAGAGTGAGATCCGCACCAGAGTGGTACGGTAATCCTGTTCTGGAGGTCATGTTAATTGACTATGACGGACCTACGAACTATGAGGAAGCGATGATGAGCCCAGACTCCGCGAAATGGCTTGAGGCCATGAAATCTGAGATGTGATCCATGTATAAGAACAAAGTGTGGACTTTGGTTGACTTGCCCGATGATCGGCAAGCCATAGAAAATAAATGAATCTTCAAGAGGAAGACAGACGCTGATAGTAGTGTTACTATCTACAAAGCTAGACTTGTCGAAAAAGGTTTTGACAAAGTTCAAGGTGTTGACTACGACGAGATTTTCTCACTCGTAGCGATGCTTAAGTCTATTCGAATCATGTTAGCAAATTGCCACATTTTATGAAATCTGGCAAATGGATGTCAAAATTACATTCCTTAATGGATTTCTTAAAGAAGAGTTGTATATGATGCAACTAGAAGGTTTTGTCAATCCTAAAGGTGCTAACAAAATGTGCAAGCTCCAGCGATCCATCTATGGACTGGTGCAAGCATCTCAGAGTTGGAATATACGCTTTGATGAGTTGATCAAATCATATAGTTTTATACAGACTTGCGGTGAAGCCTGTTGAGGGAGTCCTGGATTAGGGGGTCCTCGGACAGCCTGACTATATACTTTGGCCGGACTGCTGGACTGTGAAGATACAAGATTGAAGACTTCGTCCCGTGTCTAGGTGGGACTCTCCTTTGTGTTGAAGGCAGGCTTGGCAATTCGGATATGTAGATCTCCTCCCTTGTAACTGACTCTGTGTAACCCTGCCCCCTCCGGTGTCTATATAAACCGGAGGGTTTAGTCCATAGGACAACAACAATCAGAATCATAGGCTAGCTTCTAGGGTTTAGCCTCTACGTTCTCGTGGTAGATCAACTCTTGTAATACTCATATCATCAAGATCAATCAAGCAGGAAGTAGGGTATTACCTCCATTGAGAGGGCCCGAACCTGGGTAAACATTGTGTCCCCCGCCTCCTGTTACCATCATCCTTAGACGCACAGTTCGGGACCCCCTACCCGAGATCTGCCGGTTTTGACACCGACATTGGTGCTTTCATTGAGAGTTCCACTGCGCCGTCACGATAAAGGCTTGATGTTTCCTTCGATCATCGGTAACGATGCGATCCAGGGTGAGTTTTTTTTTCCCGGACAGATCTTCGTATTCGGCGGCTTCGTACTGCAGGCCAACTCGCTTGGCCATCTGGAGCAGATCGAGAGCTATGCCCCTGTCCATCAGGTCAGGTTTGGAAGCTTGAACTATACCGCCGACATCCGCAGAGACTTGATCTCCGACGGATTCGAGCCCATGTCAGGTGAGCCGCACAGTCACAATGAGCATGACTTAGCTCTACCGTCGGACGATGTGCGGGAGATCACACCTGTGGCTACTCCGGACCTCAATCCGGAGCAGATCGTGTCGTTCGAGGACGGGTGGATGGACCCCGTCACGGAGGCTGCACACTCAGCAGCGATAGAGCCGAATACTGACTTCACCTCCTATGAGACCTGTGTTACCGGACCCTTGGATTCATCCCCGGCCACAGGCTCCGAACCGCCTGCGTCCGTGCCTATCCAATCTGATTGGGCACTGATCATGGAGTTTACCTCCGCGGATATTTTTCAGCACTTTCCCTTAGGCGATGTGCTAGATTCATTGAGGTCTCTCTCCTTGCCAGGAGACCCTTGGTTGAACTATGTCCGACTTGAGTGGGAAGCGGACGACCAAGAAATTCATTCCCCACCCACCACCCACTTAATAGCCACTGTCGATGACTTAACCGACATGCTTGATTTCGGCTTTGAAGACATCGACGGTATGGACGACGATGCAGGAGAAGAATAGGAACCACCACCCACAGGGCGCTGGACAGCCACCTCATCATATGATATATATGGTGGACACCCCCAAAGAAAGCGATGGCAATAAGGCAACAGAGGATAATCCCCCCGAGAAGCAATCTAAGCACCGGTGTCATCGGCACCGCTCTAAGCCCCGCCATAGCAAAAGCAGCGATACCAACACAAGAGACAATAACGCTGTGGATAGTGCCGAAGACGAAGACAATCCCCTCCAGCCAGGCTTCGAGCGGGAGGATGGGCAAGCTAGCCCTAAAGAACAGGCGACAGACGGAGAATCAGAGGATGACAATTACATGCCCCTCTTCGAAGACGAGGTGAGCCTCGGCGACGAAGAATTTATTATGCCTGAGGATCCCGTCGAGCAGGAGCGCTTCAAGAGCCGGCTTATAGCCACCGCAAAAAGACTGAAGAAAAAGCAGCAGCAACTTCAAGCTGACCAAGATCTGCTAGCAAATAGATGGACCGAGGTCCTGGCAGCCGAGGAATACGAACTCGAGCGCCCAACCAAAAGTTACCCAAAGCACATGTTGCTACCCCAACTCGAGGAGGAAGCATTAAAGCCTACACTACCAGCGTATGATGCGGCTGACCGGCCACCTCGTGGCCGAGACAAAGCGGCATATCAGCCTGAAGTCCAGCTCGCACCCCGTCGCCAGTCAAACAAAAACACCAAGGCCCGGGGCTACACGCAGGACCTGCGAGACGTATTGGAAAACAAAGCAGGACATACAAGATCGATCTACGGATCATGGGGCGCGCCCCAACGCATGACGACGACCGTCACACCGGATATACTAACAAATCCGGCCGGGCCAAATACAGCAGACAAGACTTGTATGAACTGCGTCGTGACATAGCCCGGCACAGAGGCGCCGCACACCCTCTATGCTTCACCGACGAAGTAATGGATCACGAATTCCTAGAAGGGTTTAAACCCGTGAACATTGAATCATATGATAGTACAACAGACCCCGCGGTATGGATTGAAGATATCCTCCTCCACATCCACATGGCTCGTGGTGACGATCTACATGCCATCAAGTACCTCCCACTAAAACTCAAAGGGCCGGCTTGACATTGGCTGAATAGCCTGCCGGCAAACTCCATTGGCAGTTGGGAGAACTTGGAAGATGCATTCCTTGACAACTTCCAGGGCACTTATGTGCGACCACCGGACGCTGATGACTTGAGTCACATAACCCAACAGTCCGGGGAGTCAGCTAAGAAATTCTGGACTCGGTTCCTAACTAAAAAGAACCAAATTGTCGACTTTCCGGACGCTGAGGCCTTAGCGGCATTTAAGCAAAACATCCGCGACGAGTGGCTCGCCCGACACCTCGGCCAAGAGAAGCCGAAGTCCATGGCAGCCCTCACGACACTCATGACCCGCTTTTGTGCGGGCGAGGACAGCTGGCTGGCTCATAGCAACAACACATCACGATCCTAGCAATTCAGATGCCAAAGATAGCAACGGCAAGCCACGTCACAACAGACACAAGCGCCGCAACAACGGTGACAACGCCGGATTCAGTGGCTCTAAATCCGGTCAGCGGAAAAAGCCGTTCAAAAGAAGCAATCCGGGTCCGTCCAGTTTGGACCGCATACTCGATCGCTCGTGTCAAATTCACGGCACCGCCGATAAACCAGCCAACCACACCAACAGAGAATGCTGGGTGTTCAAACAGGCCGACAAGTTAAATGCCAAAAACAAGGAAAAGGGGCTGCATAGCGACGACGAGGAGGAGCCCCGGCGGCCGAACACAGGAGGACAGAAGAAATTTCCTCCCCAAGTGAAAACGGTGAACATGATATATGCAACCCATATTCCCAAGCGGGAACGGAAGCGTGCACTAAGGGACGTCTATGCGATGGAGCAAGTCACCCCAAAGTTCAACCCATGGTCTTCTTGTCCGATCACTTTCGATCGCAGGGACCACCCTACCAGTATCCGTCATGGCGATTCTGCCGCATTGGTCCTTGACCCCATCATTGACGGATTTCACCTCACTCGAGTCCTTATGGACGGTGGCAGCAACCTGAACCTGCTCTATCAGGATATAGTGCGCAAAATGGGTATCGACCCCTCGAGGATCAAACCCACAAAAACCACCTTTAAAGGTGTGATACCAGGTGTAGAGGCCTGTTGTACAGGCTCAATCACACTTGAAGTGGTCTTCGGATCTCCGAACAACTTCCGAAGCGAGGACTTGATCTTTGATATCGCCCCCTTCCGCAGTGGCTATCACGCACTGCTCGGACGAACCGCATTCGCCAGATTCAATGCGGTACCGCATTATGCATACCTCAAGCTCAAAATGCCAGGACGTTGCGGGGTTATAACTGTTAATGGAAACACAGAACGCTCGCTCCGTACGGAGGAGCACACTGCGGCCCTCGCAGCAGAAGTACAAAGCAACCTTCTGAGGCAAACCGCCAATTCGGCGATAAAGCCCCCGGACACCTTCAAGCGCGTCCGGAGTACCCTGCAACAGGATCGCCCGGCATGTTCAGAGCTCGCCTAGCAATTCGGCCTCCGTCCTAGTCCCAGTCAAGCGGCAAAATTTGCACCGCGCGTACATAATTACGCACTCAAGATACCGTGGGCATGGGCGGAGGCATGGCCATGGCACGGCCCACAATGCGGCTCAACCACCTTAGGACCCGTATATCTTTACCATTTTCTTCCTTCCCGGCCCTATTCTCTGAAGGCCCTCTCCGATAGCCTGATCATCGGACCCATCACGGGAAGGAAACACCAAGGAAGCAAGACGCTTTGACGTACAGGGGAATTCCCAGGTGGTCTCTGATAACGATCGCTATCCCTGTTTTACATACCCACACGCAGCCTGCCCTTGGATAGGACATGTCAAATAGTCCTATTTTTGCTTATTGCACTACTCGTGTACATACGCTTTGACGTATCATTTAAATAACAATATATAGCGTTAGCTTCTTATTGCATTTCTTCATCTTTTTTCCCTGTCTGCTTATTTACGACAAATTGCAACCGTACATTCTGGTACGTCCAGTGTGCCAGGGGCTTCAGTGTACCCCATAACACGGCAAGAAAAGTCCGAACACTTTCGACAGTGCGGCACCCCGAACTTATAGCATTATATGCATCAACTCTGAATCATGTCTTGGGTCTATAGTTGGGTTTTCCCGGCTCTCATCTTTTGGTACCTTACGTTCCGCTATATCGACTAAGGTAGCATTGGGAGAACTACTGCGATTGTGTCCCGGTTCTTCTGGACGAGCACCTCAGTAGAGAAAGCCGAAAACTGACTGTCATGATGCGGCGAGAGCTGGTCGCTGTTCGAGAGGTATCAAATCCTTAAAGATTTTTTACGCTTCGGGCGAGGAATCGGCCTTGTCCGATTTAGGCGTATATAGCACCCCAAGTTCGGCCTTCTGAATACTAGGGGCTTCGCCAAAATTTAAAATTGTAGACTTCTATGGCTAAGTAAGAGTGATAAAGCTGTATAGTCTGATTGTCTTGTTCGCTACGCTAAACACCTCCTTAAAGGACCAATTTTTTGGATAAAGAGTGTTTAAGATTTATCCCGAACACCTCAGTACTAGTACATGGGGGAAGAAGCCTACGACTGGCCAACTCTCAGATTTTATAAACGGCCGCACAGAAGGTAATATTTTAAATCGACAAGTGTTAAATAGCGCACATGAACTCGTTTTCATATTACAGGATCACATGAGTACATTCATTCAAATATTACATCCTTAGCACATTCCTCCGCCATAAGGCGGGCACCCTTCAGGACACTGTCATAATACTTTTTGGGGTGGCGATGCTCCTTGCCCTCCGGTGGCCCCTCCTTCACCAGCTTTTTGGCGTCCATCTTCGCCCAGTGCACTTTCGCACGGGCAAAGGCCCTGCGCACCTTCAATGCAGACGGATCGCTTTATGACTTCAAGCCGTGGACAGGCATTCACAAGCCGCTTTACCAGGCCGAAGTAGCTGCCAGGCAGGGGTTCGCCAGGCCACATCCGGACTATGAGACCCTTCATGGCTAGTTCGGCCGCCTTGTGAAGCTCGACCAGTTGCTTCAGCTGGTCGCTCAAAGGCATCGGATGTTCGGTCCCAGTCTATTGAGACCAGAACAACTTTTCTGTCGAGCTCCCTTCCTCGGCCCGGTAGAACTCCACGGCATCTGATACGTTGCTTGGTAGATCTGCGAACGCTCCTGGAGAGCTCCGAATTCGGGTAAGTAAAAGGAAAGTCTCCTTCACATGCTTGCTTTGCATAATGAATTCCTTACCCGCCGCTATCTTCTTGACCGCCTGAATTTCCTGGAGGGCCTTTTGGGCTTCAGCCTTGGCGTTTTGTGCGTTCTCGAGGGCCTTCGCAAGCTCGGACCCCTGCGTCTTAGAGTCACGCTCCAAGGACTCGTACTTCTTGACAAAATCCTGAAGCTCTTGCTGAACCTCGCTGACTCGGGCCTCTTGCTTCTCCCGCTGGATGTGCTCCTTGGCCGCTTTGTCCTTAGCCTCGGACAATGCCTTCTTCAGGGCCGCCACTTCGGTTGTGGCCCCTAGCAAAATTCATGATGATCCTATGATCTAATAACCAATTTTCTCTTTATCAATATACAGACGGGGTATCACTTAACTTTGTTCTCTTCGAGCTGCCTCTTGGTAAGGCCAAGCTCTTCCTCGGACCGTTCAAGGTCCCGCTTCAGTCTGGAGACCTCCGCAGTACGCGCGGCAGCGGCCAGCAACGAAGCCTGCTTACTCACATAGACATATTTTGATTAGACTCCTGTGATTGTTACTTGATCCTCTGTTTGGCCTTTCTTTGTGAACACCAAACATAGCATCAGGGGCTACTGTCTATGATGTGATATTTTCTCATAATTTGATTACTTACCTCAAAGCCTGTTAGGAGGCTGGCACAGGCTTCGGTCAATCCGCTTTTGGCAGACCGAACCTTCTCGACCACCGCACTCATGATGGTGTGGTGCTCTTCGTCAATGGAAGCGCCGCGAAGCGCTTCCAACAAGTTGTCCGATGCCTCTGGATGGACAAAGGCCATAGGCACAGACGGCTCGCCCCCCTTAGTGTGGGGTCGCCTGACAGAATCCGGAACCACTGGAGGTTCCGGCGCAGTATCCTGCTGGGGGCCAAACTTGCTGCGGCCCCGTCATTAGAACCCATGGGGTTCTTACCCCCCATGTGCCTGGCATCTGGGATGTCACCTTGGGGTGCCCCCAAAATTATCTCCCCTTGGTCCGGTGCCCTCTGAGACAGCACCTCGATGTCGTCCGTGGGCCGGGGGGAGGTGGCTGTCGGGAGTGAATCGTTGTTCATCGTCGACTGGCCCAAAGACTCATCCGAAGAGGATACGTCGATGTGGGCTTTGGATGGACTGCACGATCATGATTGGCATGATAAGAAGCAATAAAAAAACATACCAAGAACTATTATGGTATCTGGATACTTACGACTTCGCCAGGGGCTTGTCCCTGGGCAACCACTCCTCGTCGCTGTAGGCGGCTGTTGTGGAGTAGTCCGGAAGGAGGGTCCTTCTCTTCTTGGACCCTTCGGCCTCCCCAGATGGGGCGGCCTTCCTTTTCTTGTCTCCCCCGGTTAGGGGGAGGGGGGACTTTCCTCTTCCCCCTCCTCGTTTTCGTGGGAGGAGTGCGCCTCGGTGTTTTCGGACGATGAGTCCGATACAACCTTGCGCCGGAGACCTTTCCTGGTCCCCGCGGCCTTTTTCTTGGCCTTCTTCTCCGGCGCCTCATAGGGCGCCGGAACCAGCATCTCCGTTAAAAGATCCCTTGCTGGATCTTCGGGCAGTGGGGCCGGACAATCGATCCGCTCCGCTGTCGCTACCCAGTCCTGTTAAAATGGCGTGGAGGCTCAAATCCCTCACATGATTATACCGGGGAAAGGAACATCTTATGAGATATAAAGAGCTTACCGGATTGGTGGGACGCTTTTCATTGAGTCCGCGATCCTCGGCAAGGGAAGGAGGTACCTCGGCGGCCTTGAAAAACACCTTCCAGACGTGTTTGTGCGTCATGTTGAAAAGCTCTCGCAGCGTCTGGTGCTTGGCCGGGTCGAACTCCCACATATTGAATGCCCGTATTTGACACGGAAGGATCCGGCGGAAGAGCATGACCTGGACCATGTTGACAAGCTTGATTTTCTTGCTTATCATATTTTTAACACAGTTCTGGAGTCCGGTCAGCTCCACCGATGAACCCCAGGATAGGCCCTTCTCTTTCTAGGAGGTGAGCCGCGTGGGGATGCTGGATCGAAATTCGGGGGCCGCCACCCAGTTGGTGTCGCGTGGCTCGGTGATGTAGAACCACCCCGATTGCCACCCCTTCACAGTCTCCACATAGGAACCTTTGAGCCAGGTGGCGTTGGGCATCTTGCCCACCATGGCGCCTCCGCACTACACTTGTTGGCCGACCACCACCTTCGGTTTCACATTGAAGGTCTTCAGCCATAGGCCGAAGTGGGGCTTGATGCGGAGGAAGGCCTCGCACATGACGATAAACGCCGAGATGTTGAGGATGAAATTGGGGGCCAGATCATGGAAGTCTGGCCCGTAGTAGAACATGAGCCCGCGGACAAATGGGTGGAGGGGAAATCCCAGACTGCGGACGAAGTGGGTGAGGAATACAACCCTCTCATGGGGTTCTGGAGTAGGGATGATCTGCCCCGCGTCTGGGAGCCGGTGCGCGATGTCTGCGGCTAGGTATCCGACTTCCCGGAGCTTCGTAATTTTCTCCTCCGCAACGGAGGGGACCATCCACTTGCCTCCCGCTCCGGACATGTTTGGAATGGCTTTGCGGAGAAGATGAGAACTTGGGCGCTGGAGCTTGAGTGTGCGAGAATGGATGGGCAGGGGAAGAAGAGGGCGTGGGTGAAAAAGAGGAATCCTTGTCCCTTTATAAAGGCGGTAGAAACTATGAGCCTCCCCACTTGCCTCATAAAATCGCTTATTCCCCAAGCGCCGCGATTGATGGCACGGTTGGGTTACCCATACCCGTATTGATGAGAATCCCGTGATAAGGGGAACACGATCTCTGCTTCGACAAGACGTGCCAATAAAACCGCCTCGCAACACGTGCAGTGATAGGCTGGGAAAAACGGTTCGTGATGACCAGACCACGGCAGGATGTCACGTTATGAAAAGTTGTCAGCATATTAGATTTGTGGAATATTGTACTCTCTACGGTGGTATGTGGAATTTGTTTTGCAGAGCCGGACACAATCCTTGTGTTCAAAATCTTCTATGGAGTATTCGGAGAAGGAACCCGCCTTGCAATGTCGAAGACAATCTGCGCGCCGGACTCATCGTCATTAAAGCCTGGTTCAGGGGCTACTGAGGGAGTCCTGAATTAGGGGGTCCTCGGATAGCCGGACTATATACTTTGGCCGGACTGTTGGACTATGAAGATACAAGATTGAAGACTTCGTCCCGTGTCTGGGTGGGACTCTCCTTTGCGTGGAAGGCAAGCTTGGCAATTCGTATATGTAGATCTCCTCCCTTGTAACTGACTCTGTGTAACCCTAGCCCCCTCTGGTGTCTATATAAATCGGAGGGTTTAGTCCGTAGGACAACAACAATCAGAATCATAGGCTAGCTTCTAGGGTTTAGCCTCTACGATCTCGTGGTAGATCAGCTCTTGCAATACTCATATCATCAAGAATAATCAAGCAGGAAGTAGGGTATTACCTCCATCTAGAGGGCCCGAACCTGGGTAAACATTGTGTCCCCTGCCTCCTGTTACCATCAGCCTTAGACGCACAGTTCGGGACCCCCTACCCGAGATCCGCCGGTTTTGACACCGACACCTGTATTTACAAGAAAGTGAGTGGGAGCACTACAACATTTATGATAAATATATATGAATGACATATTGTTGATCAGAAATAATGTAGAATTTTCTAGAAAGCATAAAGGAGTATTTGAAAGGAGTTTTTTCAAAGAAAGACCTCGATGAAGCTGCTTACACATTGAGCATCAAGATCTATAGAGATAGATCAAGATGCTTGATAAGTTTTTTCAATTAGTACATACCTTGACAAGATTTTGAAGTAATTCAAAATGGAACAGTCAAAGAAGGAGTTCTTGCCTGTGTTGCAAGGTGTGAAGTTGAGTAAAGACTCAAAACCCGACCACAGCAGAAAATAGAAAGAGAATGAAAAGTCATTCCCTATGCCTCAGTCATAGGTTCTATAAAGTATGCTATGTTGTTTACCAGTCCTATTGTATACCTTAACATCATTTTGGCAAGGGAGTACAATAGTGATCTAAGAGTAGATCACTGGACAGTGGTCAAAATTATCCTTAGAGGACTAAGGAAATATTTCTCGATTATGGAGGTGGCAAAAGGTTCGTTGTAAAGGGTTACGTCGATGTAAATTTTGACACTGATCCAGATGACTCTAAGTCTCAATCTGAATACATTTTGAAAGTGGGAGCAATTAGCTAGAGTAGCTCCGTGCAGAGCATTGTTGACATAGAAATTTGCAAAATACATACGAATCTGAATATGGTAGACCCGTAGACTAAACTTCTCTCACAAGCAAAACACGATCACACCTTAGTACTCTTTGGGTGTTAATCACATAGCGATGTGAACTAGATTATTGACTCTAGTAAACCCTTTGGGTATTGGTCACATGGAGATGTGAACTAATCACATAAAGATGTGAACTAGATTATTGAATCTAGTCCAAGTGGGAGACTGAAGGAAATATGCCCTAGAGGCAATAATAAAGTTATTATTTATTTCCTTATATCATGATAAATATTTATTATTCATGCTAGAATTGTATTAACCGGAAACTTAGTACATGTGTGAATACATAGACGAACAGAGTGTCACTAGTATGCCTCTACTTGACTAGCTCGTTGAATCAAAGATGGTTAAGTTTCCTAGCCATAAACATGAGTTGTCATTTGATTAACAGAATCACATCATTAGAGAATGATGTGATTGACTTGACCCATTCCGTTAGCTTAGCACTTGGATCGTTTAGTATGTTGCTATTGCTTTCTTCATGACTTATACATGTTCCTATGACTATGAGATTATGCAACTCCTGTTTACCGGAGGAACACTTTGTGTGCTACCAAACATCACAACGTAACTGGGTGATTATAAAGGTGCTCTACAGGTGTCTCCGAAGGTACTTGTTGAGTTGGCATATTTCGAGATTAGGATTTGTCACTCCGATTGTCGGAGAGGTATCTCTGGGCCCTCTTGGTAATGCACATCACTATAAGCCTTGCAAGTAATGTAAGTAATGAGTTAGTTGCGGGATGATGTATTACAGAACGAGTAAAGAGACTTTCTGGTAACGAGATTGAACTAGGTATTGAGATATCGACGATCGAATCTCGGGGCAAGTAACATACCGATGACAAAGGGAACAACATACGTTGTTATGCGGTTTGACCAATAAAGATCTTCGTAGAATATGTTGGAGTCAATATGCGAATCCAGGTTCCGCTATTGGTTATTGACCGGAGACGTGTCTCGGTCATGGTCTACATAGTTCTCGAACCCGTAGGGTCCGCACGCTTAAAATTTGGTGACAATCGGTATTATGAGTTTATGTGATTTAATGTATCAAAGGTAGTTCGGAGTCCTGGATGAGATCGGGAATATGACGAGGTGTCTCAAAATGGTCGAGACGTAAAGATCGATATATTGGACAACTATATTCGGACATCGGAAAGGTTCCGAGTGATTCGGGTATTTTTCGGAGTACCGGGGAGTTACGGGAATACGGGAAGAAGTATTGGGCCTCAATGGGCCAAGTGGTGGAAGAGAGGAGGCAAGGCGCGTGGCCCCCTAGCCCAAAGCGAATTGGACTAGGGGGTCGGCCCCCTTTCCTCCTTTTCCTCCCTCTCCTTCCTTCTCCCCTTCCCCCTTCCTTTCCTCATCCTAGTAGGAGTAGGAAAGGGGAGTCCTACTCCTACTAGGAGGAGGACTCCTCCTCCTGGTGCGCCCTAGGAGGGCCGGCCGGCCTCCCCCTTGCTCCTTTATATACGGGGGCAGGGGGCACCCTAGAACACACAAGTTGATCTGTTGATCTCTCCCAGCCGTGTGCGGTGGCCCCCTCCACCATAATCCACCTCGATCATATCGTAGCGGTGCTTAGGCGAAGCCCTGCGTCGGTAGCATCATCATCACCGTCATCACGCCGTCGTGCTGACGAAACTCTCCCATGAAGCTCTACTGGATCTGAGTTCGTGGGATGTCATCGAGCTGAACGTGTGCTGAACTCGGGGGTGCGTGCGTTCGGTACATGGATCGGTCAGATCGTGAAGACGTACGACTACATCAGCTGCGTTGTGCTAACTCTTCCGCATTCGGTCTACGAGGGTACGTAGACACACTCTCCCCTCTCGTTGCTATGCATCACCATGATCTTGTGTGTGCGTAGGAATTTTTTTGAAATTACTACGTTTCCCAACAAGATTGCCTGGTTATTTTTGGAAACCAGGAGAAACCATGACAACCGCTGAGCGACTCACAGAAATACCCACACACACGACTCCAAAGAGGGCCTCGCCGACACAGCACGCAAGCGTCATCGCCTATACTTGTCCCCTAGAGGCGTTTGAATCATCACTCCTCCCATCGTATTTTTATAAGAGGAAAATATATCATATGACATGTTCATTCTATTTTGGTATTTCACAGAATGAAGATCACAAGTGAGCTAGCAGTGGACTACGCAGCCATGAACAAGACTAATCTGTCAAAGGGCCATAGGCAGATCTTTTAATTATTAGAAAGAATGAGAAGAGTACATCGAGGCTAGACAGTCTAGGCGATCTAGAACTGTCAGCCGTCAGAGTTTAACTCTGAATATACATTGAAGAAACAAAGGCGAAGCTCGGCCACCAGAGGCAAGCACAAAACACTAAAGAAGAAGAAAAACAAGTCAACAAAGATCGCCAACACAGCCAACAGCCCTTCATGTTGCAATATCCTCTCTGATTAGTTCGAGCACCCTGCCCACGCTGCTAGCCACTTGCTCAAAGATCCGAGCATTCTGTTCTTTCCAAATCCTCTAGTGTAGCAGGATTGCGACAGTGTCAAAATTACGCCTTTCCGGCTTGAGGACCTCCTTCCTCGTATTCAGCCACCACTCCTCTGTACTACCAAAGCTGTCATCTGGAGTCCAAAAGTATGCCTCGGTCTAATCCTTGAATTTTATCCAAACCTGCTGGGAGAAACAATAGTGCACAAACAGATGTGTGCAATCCTCGTGTGTCGAGAGGCACAGCGGGCAAGAGCCATTCGGAGGCCAACCCCTGCAATCTAGATTATTTGCTGTTAAACACCTTCGGTGAACGATAAGCCACATAAAAAATTGCATCTTGCTGGCGCTTTGGATCTCCAAATCGGCCCATGACATGCAAAGCGAACATTCGCAACAAAGAACAAACCATAAGCACTATTGACAGAGAACTTGTGGTCTCCAGTCCACTTCCAAACCAGGCTATCGGTAGCTTCCACCAACAAGGAAGTACTTCACACAATGTCCCAAATTTTCAAATATTGAGCCATAGCCTGTACCTAAATGCCTCCAGAATATCCCTAATCCAATTCCTATTACATAGAGCGTCCTTGATAGATTTATCCGAGTCCTTGACAAAAGAGAATAAGGCAGGAGCCACGTCCTGTATGGAGTTCCCTCCGGGCAGCCACTTGTCCGTCCAGAATTTAGCCCTCTTGCCATGTCCCAATTGGATAGAAGTGGCCGCCTTAAAGATGTACGCGACCTCCTTTTCCAGACCATTCGACAGTAAATTCCATGGCCTCTCCTCAGCCCCCCATCTTAAATATGGGCAACGACAACGGAGGGCATAGCCAAAGCACTTAAGAGCATCTCCAACAGCCGCCCAACGCGCCGCGCGCTAAAAATCACTTTCCCGCGTGCCCTTCGCCTGGTTTTGCACGGCCGGCAGCGCTGGTTCCAACAGTCGCGCTAAAATGCAGCACGCGCGCGTCGCTCCAGCAGCGCACAAAAATGCAGCGCGCGCGACTCGCCAGCGCATGCCATATGTTGTATTTTGGACACAAAATGGATTTCAAACATTCAAAATGCAATGAACATGGCATATAAATTTCACACAAACAAGTTGATGAATAAAAGTTCATCCCCACTAGTTCATCCAACCAAATTCAAAATGCAAACCAAGTTCACGACACAAACGAAAGACACATCAAGCCTTGTCCTCGTCTTCGTCCTCATCCAATAAGTGTTGTCATCCGAGATTTATTATTATTGCTCGCTAGTTGATTATGCCATTGATATGAATAAATATGAAACCTAAGTGTTATTGTGAATGTGGTTAGTTCGTAATCTTTGCTGAAAACCTGAATGCTGGATTACCATATTTACAACAACAAGAGCAAACAGAGTTTGTAAAAGTTTTTCTATTATCACTTTCAGTTTATCAACTGAATTGCTTGAGGACAAGCAAAGGTTTAAGCTTGGGGAATTTGATACGTCTCCATCGTATCTACTTTTCCAAACACTTTTGCCCTTGTTTTGGACTCTAACTTGCATGATTTGAATGGAACTAACCCGGACTGACGCTGTTTTCAGCAGAATTGCCATGGTGTTATTTTTGTGCAGAAATAAAAGTTCTTGGAATGACCTGAAATTCAACGGAAAATATTTTTGGAATTAATAAAAAATACTGGCGAAAGAATCAACACCAGGGGGCCACACCCTGTCCATGAGGGTGGAGGGCGCGCCCCCTGCCTCGTGGGCCCCCTGAGACTCCACCGACCTCAACTCCAACTCTATATATTCACGTTCGGGGAGAAAAAATTAGAGAGAAGGATTCATCGCTTTTTAGATACAGAGCCGCCGCCAAGCCCTAATCTCTCTCGGGAGGGCTGATCTGGAGTCAGTTCGGGGCTCCAGAGAGGGGAATCCGTCGCCGTCGTCATCATCAACCATCCTCCATCACCAATTTCATGATGCTCACCATCGTGCGTGAGTAATTCTATCGTAGGCTTGCTGGACGGTGATGGGTTGGATGAGATTTATCATGTAATCGAGTTAGTTTTGTTAGGGTTTAATCCCTAGTATCCATTATGTTCTGAGATTGATATTGCTATGACTTTGCTATGCTTAATACTTGTCATTAGGGCCCGAGTACCATGATTTTAGATCTGAACCTATTATGTTTTTATGAATACATGTGAGTTCTTGATCCTATTTTGCAAGTCAATAGTCACCTACTATGTGTTATGATCCGGTAACCCTGAAGTGACAATAATCAGGACCACTCCCAGTGATGACTATAGTTTGAGGAGTTCATGTATTCACTAAGTGTTAATGCTTTGTTTCGGTACTCTATTAAAAGGAGGCCTTAATATCCCTTAGTTTCCAATAGGACCCCGCTGCCATGGCAGGGGTAGGACAAAAGATGCCATTGTGACGCCCCCGATTCAATCATACACTAATCATACACGCAAACGTGTACGATCAAGATCAGGGACTCACGGGAAGATATCACAACACAACTCTACAAATAAAATAAGTCATACAAGCATCATATTACAAGCCAGGGGCCTCGAGGGCTCGAATACAAGAGATCGATCATAGACGAGTCAGCGGAAGCAACAATATCTGAGTACAAACATAAGTTAAACAAGTTTGCCTTAAGAAGGCTAGCACAAACTAGGATACAGATCGAAAGAGGCGCAGTCCTCCTGCCTGGGATCCTCCTAAACTACTCCTGATCGTCGTCAGCGGCCTGCACGTAGTAGTAGGCACCTCCAGTGTAGTAGGAGTCATCGCCGACGGTGGCGTCTGGCTCCTGGACTCCATCATCTGGTCGCAACAATCGGGTATAGAAAGGGGGAAAAGGGGGAGCAAAGCAACCGTGAGTACTCATCCAAAGTACTCGCAAGCAAGGAGCAACACTACATATGCATGCATTGGTATCAAATGGAAAAGGGATAGCATGTGGACTGAACTGCAGAATGCCAGAATAAGAGGGGGATAGCTAGTCCTATCGAAGACTACACTTCTGGTAACCTCCATCTTGCAGCAGAAGAAGAGAGTAGATGGTAAGTTCACCAAGTATCATCGCATAGCATAATCCTACCCGGTGATCCTCCCCTCATCGCCCTGTGAGAGAGCGATCACCGGTTGTATCTGGCACTTGGAAGGGTGTGTTTTATTAAGTATCTGGTTCTAGTTGTCATAAGGTCAAGGTACAACTCCGGGTCGTCCTTTTACCGAGGGACACGACTATTCGAATAGATAAACATCCCTGCAGGGGTGAACCACATTTCCCAACACGCTTGATCCCCTTTGCCCGGACACACTTTCCTGGGTCATGCCTGGCCTCGGAAGATCAACACGTCGCAGCCCTACCTAGGCACAACAGAGAGGTCAGCACACTGGTCTAAACCCTATGGGCTGATACCACGACGTCGAGTGCCCATAACTGTTCCCGCGTAGTTGGTTAGTGCGTATAGGCCAGTGGCCAGACTCAGATCAAATACCCAGATCTCGTTAAGCGTGTTATTTTGGAATAACCGCAGACGCCGACCAGGGCCAGGCCTACCTCTCTCCTAGGTGGTCTCAACCTACCCTGTCGCTCCGCCACAAATGTTCACTCAGAGGGCCGTCCAGACAAACATCCTTTTGGACCAATCCGTGAATCACTCGCGGGTACTCTACGAGCTGACCCGACTTTAGTCACCACAAGTATCATATAATATGTATATAAGTATATGCCGTGATCACCTCCCGAGTGATCACGGCCCGATAGTATAATATGGCAGACGGACAAGAATGTAGGGCCACTGATGATAAACTAGTATCCTATACTAGGCATTTAGGATTGCAGGTAAGGTATCAATGACTGTAGCAACAATGACAGGCTATGCATCAGAATAGGATAAACGGAAAGCAGTAACATGCTACACTACTCTAATGCAAGCAGTAGAGAGAAGAATAGGCGATATCTGGTGATCAAGGGGGGGCTTGCCTGGTTGCTCTGGCAAGAAAGATGGGTCATCAACAGCGTAGTCGATCGGGGCACCAGCAGTGGCGTCAATCTCGTAGTCTACCCGAGAGAAGAGGGGGAATAAACAATGAATACAATGCAAACAAATGCATATCGTTGCATGACAGATGCATATCGTTGCATGATATGACAAGTAAAGGTGCTAGGTGTGCCCTAACGCGGTATGAGGTGATACCGGTGAAGGGGGGAAACATCCGGGAAAATATCCCCGGTGTTTCACATTTTCGGATAGATGAATCGGAGGGGGAAAGTTGCGTGTTCGCTAAGCTAGGGATGCGTGGTGGACGAATGGGCTGCCTATCCGGATTCATCTCGTCGTTCTGAGCAACTTTCATGTACAAAGTTTTTCCATCCGAGCTACAATTCATTTTATATTGATTTTAAAAGATTTAAATATTTTTAGCATATATTTAATTAATTTAATTTAACATTATCCAGAATAGTGTTTGCTGATGTCAGCACCATGGAAGTTCTTTTCCATAAGCACGTATGACTATATTCGGAATACATGCCTACATTACATTGATGAATTGGAGCTAGTTCCGTGTCACCCTATGTTATAACTGTTGCATGAGGAATCACATCCGACATAATTATCCATCACTGATCCATTGCCTACGAGCTTTTCACATATTGATCTTTGCTTAGTTACTTTTCTGCTGCCACTGTTACAATTAGTACAAAACTGCTACTGTTATTTTTGCCTCCGTTACTGTTACTCCATACTACTTTGCTACTAAATACTTTGCTGTAGATATTAAGTCTTTCAGGTGTGATTGAATTGACAACTCAACTGTTAATACTTGAGAATATTCTTTGACTCCTTTTGTGTCGAATCAATAAATTTGGATTGAATACTTTACCCTCGAAAACAGTTGTGATCCCCTATACTTGTGGGTTTATCACTACTAGGCCTTTTCCTAATAGTGTCAAATCATAAAACTATGGGCCACTTTAAATCCTTAGGACACCCACACCACAATAGAATCATGTCAAAGCAAATTGGCTATGTACTGATCTAAATATGGCCCTATCGAGACCTTCAAATTGTCATATGGTGGTGGTAGGAGAGGGAGGGCGCTTTGGTTGTTGTGTTCATCCATTAGTGCATCTGTGTATTTATGTGTGTTGCTAGTGAAAAAGTGCACATGTGCCTTTTAAAGGCCGGGGGCACTGGGAACTTGTATTTCCGCGGTAGCGATGGTTGGTTGGGAATTTTATTTTTGTTGCACCATCTCGGGTTTTCATGATGTGCTTTCTCTATTGTGAGCGTCTTCAACCGGTGGGTTAGTTTTGGCATATGGGATCCTCATGTACATCACTTTTTTTTTCTACATTGCATATTTTCCCTGCAGTCGACGGAGTATTGAACAATAGAAGGTGTACGCAGGATCTTATCAGTGTGATTTCATCCCTTGAGACTTAGAAGTGGTGTGATGGATACCATAATTTATAGTTTCACGCACGTTTGCTGCAATTTCAACACAAACATAAACAATTCAAGAATTTTTAAAACACCAAAAAATAATAATAATAATTTAGCAATAAGATATATTCCCAAGTGGATTCTAGACTTTTCTTCCAATGCTCCCTAGCCCGCCTGTATTTTCTAATTATTTTTTGGGGCCTAAAAAACTAGTATTTCCATGCAGTCTTGTTTCCAACCATCTCCATGCATGGAGTAGCAAATTGAGAGGCGGTTATCAAAGCAACTACAACAAAGCACTCCTCAAGCTCCTTAATTTGCGCATAAATGTGCAGTGGAAGCCCAACTTGCGTTATCTTACATCAGGAAGGGTGAGCTTGAATGCAGCCATGCAACATACCTAGTATAAACAAAGCATCTCATATGTTTGAAGGCATGTTGACATGGCCATCAGGAGGCTCGAGGAGATGATTCTTGTTTCTTGAAGCGGCTTAATGAGCTTGATGCCTTCCTCACCATGTCAGACTTGCACGACGTGTGCTCCAACGATGCAGTAGGGCTGGTGTGCATGGGGATGCAAGGACGCGGGAGGTTCAGTGCCTACTCGTCTGTCCGGATGAAAAGTTGCACGCTGGGACTCAGCTCCCGTGGAGTTCTCCTACAATGCCTCCTCCGGCATGGTCATCCTCGAGCTGGAGTCCAAACCTAAGGAAAGTGTTCACAAGACTATAATTTATCTGTAGGACTTCATGACTCTGCATTCTATCTATCTATGCACAGTCATCACGGCATTACTGGGACACCACAAAATCAGTGTTTGTTTCAGTACACCCACTGTTATGAATGTCACTAGAACGTTGGTGGTACATGAGTTTGCTCAGGGTTTGGTGTTTGATACTCGTAAGCTTCATCTGATTTTCGATTCAATTGAAGGGAGGGAGGAGTATACAGGCGGCCACATTAAGCATTTGAGAGTTAATTAATTTTGTCGCCGCTAGTTGCATGAACTCTGAACTGAATGAGCGGTCTTCGGTATATATTTAGCAGTTAAGATTCTTTCAGTGATCCTAACTGCTAAAGCATCATATATTTAGCACTAATCTTATCACTACAATAGCATCATATATAGTACTATCAAGACGTTTAGAAGTTATATGGTGGTGGCAGTGGTGGGAGAGGGAGCACCGTGTTCATGTGTGTGTTACAAATGAAGACGGACACATGCGCCTTTTAAAGGTCGGGGCCAATGGGAACCCAATCCTCGTGGCCGTATGGGTTGGTGGGTATTAAATTTCAGTTTTGCTAGAACTCATCTAGATGAGATTTAATTTGGTCTCATTCACCTTTTAGCCATTGGATGTAGTGCTATAAAATGCGTGTGTGCTGACGTGGGTTGTATCCGTTCTTGTTTTCCAGGTGAATGAGACCAAATTACATCTCATCTAGATGAGTTCTAGGTACTCCCATTAAATTTTACTTGGCTCCATCAAGAGTTTTCATGATGTGTACTTTCTCTGTTGTGTCATGTGTGCATCTTCAACTGAAGGCCACAACAGGTGCATCATCCTCATATGTAGTACTATATCTTTTTTTAGAAAAGGAGGAGGACCCCCGGCCTCTGCATCTGGGCGATGCATACGGCCACTTTATTAATTATTTTCACAAGACTTTACAAAGTCATACAACAGTAAGACTAAAGCCACCGTCTAAGCAATAACTGTCGCTACTCCTATCCAAATGATGAAGGGGCGCTGATAGTCTGGGCCTAATACCAAACAGACATCGCAGCCAAACCTAAACATTTAAGACTTGAGGTCCCAACCAGGACGTCTGTCGGGTATAGGGCACCTACCAATCCGGCGCACTCCTCAACTAGGACGCCTACTGGGTATGAGGCCGCCATTATATCTGTCTATATAATACTTGCCTGCGACCCTGCCGTTACAGAGAGCACCATTGCCATGGCTTGGAGGCTTACCCACTTTATCCTTTTTAATTCTATGCGTAAAAGGAGAAGTGTAGTCTATAGGAAGGCTCACTGTATAAGTGGTACCAATGGATTCCCATGTCTAGAGGTGCTTTCCTTCTATACAGAGAATGGGATGCAGCTCATATTTGTACGCAGAATTAAATTGGCAAGCACGCCAAGAACGAATCTAGAACATCCTCCCAATATCATGTTCACCTTCCCATCGTTTTTTTAAATGTCGGGATTCCTACATTCATTAAAAAGAAAACGATTGCTTGGTTAATTACAGAAAACCGAGCGAAAACCAGATTGCTCAGTTATTTATGAAAACCGGGCGACACCATCACAACCGCTGAGAGGCGCACTGAAATATCCCACGTACACCACCCCAAAGAGGACCTCACCGAGACAACACACAGGTGTCATCGTCATGACTTCTCCCCTAGAGGCGTCGTCGACATCACTCCTCCCATTGTATTTTTATAAGAGGGAAACACATCATATGACATGTTCATTCTACTTTGGTGTTTCACAGAATGAAGGTCACAAGTTAGCTAGCAGTGGACTATGCAAGCATGTCATACTTAATTTTAGTTCTGGTGGGGAAAAAATGCATGCTTTGGGGGTTTCCGCCCAGGTCTTAGTCAGTAAAGTTTTTTCTTGGATCATGGGGATGTTGTTTGGATTTGGTATAATAAAACCATGGAGAACTATTTTTCCGTTTGTGAGAATCATGATGTTTTGCAGCAAATAAGTCTGTGTATGGCATACTTGATGTTTCCCGGGTTTTCTTTCTCCTCCCTATCAGTCTTCATTGCGCTGGGTCGTTTAGAGCATCCTAGAGCAGAGCTTTTTCTTCTTCCGGTTCTGTCCCCTGGCAGTTTTCCTCTCCCCTGGTAGGTGTGTTTGCTAGAAGTATTGTTGATAGATTGTGGAGGAAGGAAGGATAGGTGGACGGTGAGCGCCATAGGAAAGAAGGTTGGGATCAGTGGGGGAGTTGATATTGGCCACGAGGGGGATGGCACGGTTAGTGGATGACTCGGGTTTGGCAGCTTTGTTTTCTTTGGCCACGAGGACGTAATTGATGTCTACCAGGTGCCCCAGTTGTGTTTGCACGTGTGGGAGCATACTATATCAAATTCTCTGAAATGTCATCGATTTCTGATTTCTGTTAAATTATTTAAAATGTGTTGAGTTATAGCAAATAGGTGTGGCTAGCCGCATCGTACTGCTCCCACACGATGTCGATCAATGTTATTCTAACATGGGTTTTGCCTTGTCTGGCAATGGACAATATGCATGATGATGTCACTCTACTTCGCTCTTATCTTCTCTTGACTCCGGCCACCGTTCTCCTTCCTCAATGTTCCCTATCATGGCTGTGTTTTCTAATATTTGTTGGGGCCTAAAACATTTAGTATTTTGAAATAACTTCTTCAAAAGTAATCGAGGATATTGTCATATTATCAAAACAGTTGTGGAGATCTCAAACAATGCTACTAAATATTTAAATATGTGTTATTTACACTATCTGAAATGTCACGAACCACATGCAAAGGTAAGTATAGTTATTACATTGCCACATTATTGATATTTTCAATTTTTAGATGAAGATCTAGTGACTACTCTGACTCTCCACTTTCATCTTACAAGTAGTTGACAAAGAACTACTCCATGAGAGTGTAGTGCTTCATGATCCATGCAGAGTTGCTCATAAATCTTCCTGGATGCCTCCAACATCTAGTCCTTTCTAAGTTTTGATCCAATCAATTTTGAGCAAACCTACATTTAAGGTGAGCTCGCCGATAAATCACAAATCATAACGACCAAAAACAAGACACCGATGCTAAACAAAATCTAGAAAATTCACTCAAGAGGTAATCAAATCAGATTCTAATTAAACTATGGGACCGCTTGGAATGCTTAGACGACTCACACCACAATAGCGTCACATCAAATCAAATTGGCCATGGATTCATCTAAAAATATTGCACTGTTGAGACCTTCAAATTGTCATATGGTGGTGGTGGGAGAGGGAGGGTGGTGGGAGAGGGAGGTAATTCGGTTGCTGTGCTCATGATTGCACGTATGTATGTTACTAGTGAAGAAGAGCACATACGCCTTTTAAAGACGGGGGCAACGGGTACTAGAATTGTTGGATTTTTTTTTTGGCACAGTCTAGAGTTTTCATGTCGTGCTTTCTTTATTGTGTTCATCTTCCGTCAGAGGGCCAGCTTTGGCATATGGGACCCTCATGAACATCACTCTTTTTCTACGTTTTATATTTTCAAATAGTTGATGGTGTATTGAACAGAAGAACTGGTACATATGTTCTTCTCCATGTGATTTGGTGCCTCCAGACTTGAAAGTGGTTTGATGGATACCATGATGATAGTTTCGCACATGTTGCTGCCATTTCAATACAAAAATAAACAATTTAGAAATTTTAAGAGCCCCAGTAAGTTATTGTTTTTATTTATAAATAAGATGTATTGGAAGCTGATTCTAGACTTCTCTCACAATGCTCCTTGGAACGTGTGTATTTTCTGATTATTTCGTGGGACCTAAAAATTCTAGCATTTTCATAATTTATTCTTTTCAACCATCTCCATGGAGTAGCAAACTGTGCGGTGGTTAACAAAGCAACTACTAAAAAACACACTTACCAAGCTCCTTAATTTGTGCAAAAATGTGTAGTGGAAGCACAACCTGGGTTATCTTACTTATGGAACAAGTGATGTGGCAGACTGTAGAGGGCCTTGACTAGTTTTCTACGGCTGAACTCCTGATGCCTCCTACTCCTCTAACTGTTATGTGACTACGTCTGCAGCTTGGTGCACACATCATTCTCTGACGAAGTATTTCTTGGTTTGTCTCTAAGAATTTCAGAGATGGGTACATTCTAATCTTTCAGGTTTTACAATGAAAAAATAACGCGCTACAACAAAATAGCGGCTACTTCAAAATATGCTATTACCGTGCTATATCGCGCTATAGCGTGCTATTAGCGAGATGTTGTACACCGACATATTTAGCGAGACAATTCTCAACACGCTATAGCACGCTGTTTTTTCCAGTGAGTTTTACTGGTGAGCTGCTTGGTGCAGAGTATGGATGGAGTACAAATTCCACCGAGCAATAGAAAACAGCCAATGTAAGCTCTACATGGAGAGCTTCGGCAAGCCCATCATAAAATTCAAGTTCAACTAAAAGCAGTAGATACATTGTTGAGAGCATATATCAGCCGAGATGGTCTACGGTGAGCTTTTGAGTTCTTGGAAGGGAGGACACAACCATCCAGTACATATCTGGATAATGATTGTTGTAGGTTTGGCTTATTTGTACCATGATCCATGACATGATTTCTATTTGATGGAACTTGCGTTTCAGCGTGAAATTCAGAACGATGGTATCGGTGCCGCACTCCTCAAACCGACTAACATCATATGAATTTAATCTACTCTGACCAATCTATTATATGTTTCACATATTTGTGGAAGTGTTGTGTCATTGTGCACATGATTAGTGCTAATGGCAATTCTTTAATTATGCGGGAAACGGTATGTGAGTGTCGATCTTTCAGGTAGGTCTCTGAATATCGTTGACAGCTCTATAACTTCCAGCGTCGACTTGGACCTCAATGCTTTGGGAAAGCTCACTTTTCTGGAGCGACTCCTACGTTGACGCTCTGAGGGTACTTGTTGTTCCTCTTCTCTCGAAGCCTACATGGGTGCATGTAGTTTCGGCGTCAATTTTGAATACAACAACGTCGGTGGTGCAGATTGACACATCGAGTATGCACTTACCTAACTTATTACAAAAGTGAAAAAAGAAGCAAAAGGTGACCAATAGACAACTACAGTAAACATTAACATCAACTATCAATGATGGAAACTCAAGGTAACAAGATATGTGCTCGAAAAATGACAACTCCAGGAAGGAAACTACGGACCAGCGCCACCATTGGTGGACCAACTAGAGTGCAGACCGTAGGTCTTCACCTAGAAGCGAATTCTAAAGAAACTATGTGCAATGCCTTCCACAAGGAAACTATGCGTGAACAATTTCATTGTCAAGTTCAACCAATCAAGAAGAGACCTAGAATTTTTCATCCCTGTAACCCTAGACCCTACACTCAGACTACCACCGAGCAAACGTCGCCTTGTGCTGCCACCACTTGCTAACCCATCGTTGCACAACCACACACACATGTAAAATAGGGTCTGGCATATTGTACATATACACGTATTTGTATACATATATAATTGTATTATGATCATCTATATAAAGAAACATGAGGCTGGATGTTAGCCACTCACGCAAAACCCTAAACACTGTGTTTTAACTTGGTATCAGCCATGTCGGACCGCCGCCGCAAGTCCCTCGCGCCGCTGCCTGATCCCATCTTCCGCGTCGCCGCCGCGTCTTGCTACTTCACGTACGCGCATACGGCGAGAAGTGTGCACGTACATGCATCCATCCAACTGCTTTGCCCGTACGCTGCCGCCGCTTCCGATCGCTGCTGCCCTGGATTTATTTTCTTAAATACAAGTCTGATGTTGAGCAAGTTTTCTACAACTTTCAGGCTCATATCAAACGTCTTCTGGATTATAAAATCAAGGCCGTTCAGTCCGACTGGGGTGGTGAATACCACAAACTCAATCGCTATTTTCAACGCACGGGCATCTCTCACCGAGTGTCATGTCCACATACCTCTCAGCAGAACGGTATTGCCGAGCGCAAACACCGACATTTGGTCGAGACTGGCTTTGCCTTGCTTGCGCATTCCTCTCTTCCACTTCGGTTTTGGGATGAGGCTTTTCTTACGGCATGTTACCTCATCAACCGTATGCCCACTCCGGTTCTCAACAAGGACACACCTCTGTTCCATCTGTTTCATCTTCAGCCCAACTACTCCTCCCTTCGGATTTTTGGGTGTGCTTGCTGGCCTAGTCTCCGCAAGTACAATGCTCACAAACTTGAGTTCCGTCCAAGATGTGTGTTTCCTTGGCTATAGTCCTTTGCATAAGGGTTATAAGTGTCTTGACCGTACCTCCAGTCGGATATACATCTCTCGTGATGTTTTTTCGACGAGACTGTGTTTCCTTACTCCCAACCCGGCGTCTCGGTTGATCCTGCTTCTCTTGAACATGCCTCACTTTTCCTCTGATGAACCGGTTTCGGATGTCCATGTGCGTAAATATGACTTGTCCTATTTGTCACCTAACTTGTCCTCTGCAGGTGCTATTGCTTTGAGTTCCCCTCAGGTACATGTTGCTGCTCTGCCGCCTCCTGATGAGCCCGGCGTGCATGCTCAGGACGTGCATGTCCCGCCCCCGAGGCAGGCGGCTGGCTCCCCAGATGGCGCGACCGCGGATGCGACTGGGTCGCCACCCTCACTCCGAGCGGCCGGGGCGCCCCCCCCCCCCCCTGGGCAGGTCCAGCCCACCATTGTCTCTTGGCCCGTGTCGCCTCTTGCTGAGGTCTCCTCAGCCGCGACACCCTCGGCCGAGCCCTCGTCGCCGCCGTCTTCCCTAGCGAGCGGCTCTGATGTCTACTACACAACCTTCTTCTTGTAGACGTTGTTGGGCCTCCAAGTGCAGAGGTTTGTAGGACAGTAGCAAATTTCCCTCAAGTGCATGACCTAAGGTTTATCAATCCGTGGGAGGCGTAGGATGAAGATGGTCTCTCTCAAACAACCCTGCAACCAAATAACAAAGAGTCTCTTGTGTCCCCAACACACCTGATACAATGGTAAATTGTATAGGTGCACTAGTTAGGCGAAGAGATGGTGATACAAGTGCAATATGGATGATAGATATAGGTTTTTGTAAACTGAAAATACAAAAACAGCAAGGTAGCAAGCGGTAAAAGTGAGCGTAAACGGTATTGCAATGATAGGAAACAAGGCCTAGGGTTCATACTTTCACTAGTGCAAGTCCTCTCAACAATGATAACATAATTGGATCACATAACTATCCCTCAACATGCAACAAAGAGTCACTCCAAAGTCACTAATAGTGGAGAACAAACGAAGAGATTATGGTAGGGTACGAAACCACCTCAAAGTTATTCTTTCCAATCAATCCATTGGGCTATTCCTATAAGTGTTACAAACAGCCCTAGAGTTCGTACTAGAATAACACCTTAAGATACAAATCAACCAAAACCCTAATGTCACCTAGATACTCCAATGTCACCTCAAGTATCTGTGGGTATGATTATACGATATGCATCACACAATCTCAATTCATCTACTCAAACCAACACATAGAACCTCAAAGAATGCCCAAAGTTTCTACCGGAGAATCACGACGAAAACGTGTGCCAACCCCTATGCATAGGTTCATGGGTGGAACCCGCAAGTTGGTCACCAAAACATACATCAAGTGGCACATGATATCCCATTGTCACCACAGAAACGCACGGCAAGACATACATCAAGTGTTCTCAAATCTTTAAAGACTCAATCTGATAAGATTACTCCAAAGGGAAAACTCAATCCATTACAAGAGAGAAGAGGGGGAGAAGAAACATAAGATCCAACTATAATAGCAAAGCTCGCGATACATCAAGATCGTGCCAAATCAAGAACACGAGAGAGAGAGAGAGATATCAAACACATAGCTACCGGTACATACCCTCAGCCCCGAGGGTGAACTACTCCCTCCTCGTCATGGAGAGCGTCGGGATGATGAAGATGGCCACCGGTGAGGGATCCCCCCTCCGGCAGGGTGCCGGAACAGGGTCCCGAGAGGTTTTTGGTGGCTACAGAGGCTTGCGGTGGCGGAACTCCCGATCTAATCTCCGTTCTGGAAGTTTTACGATACGTAGGTATATATGGGTGAAAGGAGTACGTCGGTGGACCGAAGGGGGGGCACGAGGCAGGGGGGCGCGCCCCCTACCCTCGTGAGCACCTCCTTCATCTTCTGACATAGGGTCCAAGTCTATCCGGTAGGTTTCCTTCCAAAAATAACTTCTCCGGTTGATTTCGTTCCGTTTCGACTCCATTTGATATTCCTTTTCCTCGAAACACTGAAATAGGCATAAAACAGCAAATCTGGGCTGGGCCTCCGGTTAATAGGTTAGTCCCAAAAATAATATTAAAGTGGATAATAAAGCCCAATATTGCCCAAAACAGTAGATAATATAGCATGGAGCAATCAAAAATTATAGATACGTTGGAAACGTATCAAGCATCCCCAAGCTTAATTCATGCTCGTCCTCGAGTAGGTAAATGATAAAAAAGATAATTTTTGATGTGGAATGCTAGTTGGCATAATTTCAATGTAATTCTTCTTACTTGTGATATGAATATTCAGATCCATAAGATTCAAGACAAAAGTTCATATTGACATAAAAATAATAATACTTCAAGCATACTAATTAAGCAATCATGTCTTCTCAAAATAACATGGCCAAAGAAAGTTCATCCCTACAAAATCATATAGTTTAGTCATGCTCCATTTTTGTCACACAATAATGCTGTCATCATGCACAACCCCGATGACAAGCCAAGCAATTGTTTCATACTTTAGTAATCTCAAACTTTATAAACCTTCACGCAATTCATGAGCGTGAGCCATGGATATAGCACTATGGGTGGAATAGAATATAATGATGATGGGGGTTATGTGGAGAAGACAAAAAGGGAGAAGATCTCACAACGAGGCTAATCAATAGGCTATGGAGATGCCCATCGATTGATGTTAATGCGAGGAGTAGGGATTGCCATGCAACGGATGCACTAGAGCCATAAATGTATGAAAGCTCAACAAAAGAAACTAAGTGGGTGTGCATCCAACTTGCTTGCTCACGAAGACCTAGGGCATTTGAGGAAGCCCATCGTTGGAATATACAAGCCAAGTTCTATAATGAAAAATTCCCACTAGTATATGAAAGTGACAAAACAAGAGACTCTCTATCATGAAGATTATGGTACTACTTTGAAGCACAAGTGTGGAAAAAAGGATAGTAGCATTGCCCCTTTTTATTTTCTTTTTTTTATTTTTTTTTATTTTTTTATATATTTTTTTGGCCTTCTCTTTTTTTGGCCTTTCTCTTTTTTTGGGACAATGCTCTATTGAATGATGATCATCACACTTCTATTTATTTACAACTCAATGATTACAACTCGATACTTAGAACAAAATATGACTCTATATGAATGCCTCCGGAGGTGTACCGGGATATGCAATGAATCAAGAGTGACATGTATGAAAGAATTATGAAAGGTGGCTTTGCCATGAATAGATGTCAACTACATGATCATGCTAGCAATATGACAATGATGGAGCGTGTCATAATAAACGGAACGGTGGAAAGTTGCATGGCAATATATCTCGGAATGGCTATGGAAATGCCATGATAGGTAGGTATGGTGGCTGTTTTGAGGAAGG